>NC_048442.1:7500-307500 GCF_004353265.1 Vitis riparia | reverse complement strand
AAATGAAATGTCTATCACAACTATTGCCTCAAATTTAGCACAGATAGATAATATGTTTTCATCTCCCCATTGCTGTATACCAAGCCAGTAGGGTTGATTGTTGGGCCAGAAATGCACAACCATGGGTTATTCACACGCTCAAATACCCCAGTAAAAATCTTCTCAGACAGCTTAAACCCAAATTCAGAGTGGGTAGGGATATTCACAATGTTTGCTTTCAAAAATTTAGCAGAAGATTCCCATTTTAGCCAGCTGGGAAGCACAAGGTTCCACCTTCTTGGATGCAGCAAAGAACCAGCTTATTGAAAAGGGCTAGTGAGCAGTCCGCATACATAAATTCTGTCCCACTACTTGTTGGGAACCCGTAGTTGCTCGTAATAAATTGTCTGATGCTGGTGGTGATATCAGTTTCTGACTCAACCATGTTCTGTCTTGAAAAACTCTCAAAGATGGAAGCCTTGACTGAAGATGGTAATGGCAATAAGCTTTTATCTTACATCCATGTGGATCACTGAGGAGTTTTCTGTCTCAGTAATTGACAACTCTGCATTATCAAGAACAGAAAGGGCAGAACTAGCGAAGCTGATCATTTCAGCAGGTTTTTCATTTTCACATACCCTCTGAGGATCATTAGTAAAAATCAATTCAGTTAGAAAAGCTCTCCTCATAAACAAAGAAAAAGCAGGTTTATGGAGAAATTCAAGGGACTGCTCAAAAACTTGTGATGTAAAAACATCATACTGAACTTTTGGCACTTTGAAATTTTTATTTAACAGATAACAACTCAATAAAAGTTTCAGATTGTCTTTTTCCCCCTTGTGGTGGTGAACCTTGTATGTGTTTTTAAAAGTTTTCTATTTTCAAGACCCTAAAGGTAGGCATCAAAAGATCAGATATATCCAAGATTGCATGGTCCAGATCATGACATGTAACAATAGAAGTCTTTTCAGGTTTTATGCTGCATATCATAACCCAAACACAGGATGATCATGAACAAATGTTGACCCGATTCTTTCCCAGTAATATAAAATATTTAGACATTCTTCACCAGAAATGGAAAACAGATATAGGATGCTGAAAATTACTAGAGAAAGAGATACTTTTGTTGCCTTCTCTAATGCCTTTGACAGGGAACTGGCTTTCTTTCTTGGTCATGATGATATTGACCACGAGGCACATTGTCAAATGAAGGGTTAATTTATCAAATGTGTAAAGTTTATAAAACAATCAGATATTCAAATGCATATTAAATGAAAAGAACTTCAAAAATAAAAGAAAGAACAACCCTCTGCAGGTGGATGTCAATCAGCAAGCTGAAAGGCCAGAATCTCGCAGAAAAGGCAACCATAATAATACTGACTAATTAGTACGGTATTCCCTTCCAGTAATTCCACGGTTTTGGACAATGCCTTAAAGATGGCTTCCTCTTCTGAAATGAAAAAAGCTACTTCTAGATCTGTATAAACCTGGAAAGAGTATAAAGCTATCAATAATAAGGAAAAGGAAAAAAATACAACAAACTAAGGTATCAACTTATAAGACAATCTTGGGATCAATTTGTGACTCCTTGTTTGATTAAATGAAAAGAAAATAGCCCCTCCTTCTAACATTCTGACTCAGCACGTTTATAATATCAAAACAAATAAGTACCTGATTTTTTACTAGGCCACATATAACTGCTGCATGGGAGGGCAGAGGAGTTCCTGAAAGATATTTTAGGACTCCGTTGGAAACTGGAATGCTGGATAGCTCAAAGTGGTCAGATATGTCTAAGAAAAGGCAAGATCCAATTTTTCCAGTAATATTTAAAAGGTGCTCAAAAGCTGAGGTAGTAACAGCCTCAAAATGAGCAATCCTGTAACCACCACCACCTGTGGCTTCAACTTTTTGATGAGCTCTATCATTAAATCTGACTGGTGTGGGGCTTCAATCACTGAGTACATCCCCTGAAGGATTATCTGTTTCTGCACTCAACGATAAAGAAATATTTGTAATCATTGTTTGCATAGGTAGCATAGACAGTTGGCAACTTATAAACAAGCATTGAGGCGGTTTCTATTAAACTACCATTTGCTTCAGAAGTTTAAGTTAGTAGGGAATGGACCGATACTGTATCTCAAGCAACCACTCTAGCTCGTTACAGATTCAATCAACAGGTGGAGAGGCAGACAACCAATAATAAACAAATAAATGGGGGACTAAATAGATCAAGAGGGTTTGTGCCTCCCTTGGCTGATTTTGGCCTTTGGTGCCTTGCACACATTGTGTATACTTTTTGTTAGGCATTGTTAATTCAATTGATCTTAACCTATCAAAAAATAGATAGAGAAGGTTCAACTTGAAGCTCCTAGAACTTGACTCTATACCATATTGAACTACAGTATGCTCCAAAAGCTTAGGCTGTTAGGGAATCATCCAACAATGCATATCAAACTAATATCCTCCCTAGTATGCCACCTCATTGTGCACATGGAAAGGCACGTTATGGGTCACGACAACAATTGGCCAAATAAACAGACTGAGAAGGCTCAACTCGAGATCTTTAGAAACTTCACTCTGGTACCATGTTGAGCTACTTGTCACCTCAAAAATTTAAGTTGCTGGGAATGAGCCAAATAATATATTAAACAAACAGTTTTGATTCCCCATGGACATTGCATGGTCCACTAATTTTCTTTAGCATTTAAAGGCACAAATTCTTCCTCTATTAATTAAGGGTTATTGACTAAAAGGGATGAAATAACTCCCAATTTGTAAATCTAAACCCTCCATCCTTTTTTAAGCCTCTTTTTGATAAAAATGCCCTCACCTTTTTCTTGTAAAAATAACCTTATATTTTAAAACCTATATGTAAATAATCAAAATGTTGAAGGGCAGTTATGTTAAAAATGGATTACTTTTCAAGTTAAAACATGGTAGAGGTTAGGTTTACAAATTTGGGGATTATTTCATCCCTTCTAACCAATTAATTCATTAATTAATTAGGGAACAAGAAAAGGCATCTTAAAGAATGTATCTTGAAGAAAGTCAAAGCCATTACCAAAATAATCATCCTATAAAGAATGTTAAATGAACAAATCCCAATTATTAAAACACATATTAAAAAACGTGTGAAGACAACATGTGAATGGAATTGTTAAAAGACAAGAAAAGTACAAACTTACATGATTAATGGTTACTAATTAGTTCATTTCCTTAAATATTGTTTTGGTAATGAGGGAAGGACAAAAAATACAAACTATAAATGCAATAAAAATGAAAGACAATTCACTGTACATCAAGAAAATATGAGACAGGGTTTTTAATTGACCCACACAAAACAAATTTTCATGTTTATTCATAAATTTAATGCCTTGGACATGATTTGAGAAGTAGAAGATGAAGAAGATGATCATGATGACCATATGTTGATAGTTTTTAAACAAATGCATCCAGTCATATATAACTAACCAAGGACATATCAAATGCCAGGAGCTGACCAATTGAGATCCGGGAATCACATGTGAAGATTAGACCATCTAGAGGGATATTTGAAAACCACACAAGATCTATTCCTCTTCTCACTCTTCTAAACCCGAGACATCTTGTTGCCTAACTAATTTTTATTCATACAAATGACTCATCAGTTTACCATAGAAATTTAGGGAATCTTACCATTAACAAAAAAATTCCACCTCTAGAGAAGATGAACTGCATAGCAAGATACATTTATGTGCATGTGCAATAAATTTAGTACCAAAAAAAAAATTAAAACCATGGTGAAGCTTGGACATATAAAAATACAAAGTATAAGAGCATTGCAAATTATGCCATACCTCAATTTTCAAGAATGTTAACCACTGTCTTGGAAGATGTCAAGTCAGATGTTCATCAACAATTGCAAGACGGGGTGAGAATAATTGAAGAGCATTCTCAATTGGTACAACCTTTGAAGGAAATATGACAACATTCTTGCGCATGAATTGAGAAAAACAAGTCAGAAATGCAACTTGCTCTACACAATATAAAAAAAATCAATACTAACAGATAATGAAGATTTTTAGAACTCCCTAAATAATGAAACTGTACATTTAAAGTGGACCATTCTACAAACTAGGGCAGCCTATCCCTGCTCTTCTACATTTTAAAATATGTTCTGTCTAAGTAATAAATGTGGAACTGATACATATCAGAACTCCAATATACATTACAAAATTCTTAAGCCATCTAATTTTTCAGAATTGAAATTCTGAACACTTACAATAAACAAGCAGTTAAATAAGCACTTGCAGGATCTGCCCAACTGATGCAAAACTAAATGAGTTTTTTCTTAGCATAGCTTCTCTAGCATTCACAATTGAGTACACATCAAGCACATTCATAAGATTCCACAGTAATAATGCAATGAAAAAGTGATACCAATTTTACATGAGCAAAGAGTATCAACATGCACATCAAAATATCACTAGATTACATCTCAGACTATGCACTATAAGTTGAATTTCTCAGACCATACATGCACTAACCACACACATATAACCTGTTAAGACATAGAACAAATGGATATTATATTCAACTTTCAATTCCAAGTTTTACTCACATAAGACAGAAAACTGAACCAAATATCATATAGCAGAATTAAGTGAGAATATATTGGACAAAGCTAGAGCAAATGGACATAGATATTATTGTTTCATAGAGGTCTACAACACCAAGTATAAATGGTTCAATCACTTAGGTTTGTTGAATAGCTGAGATCAAGGATGAACCAAAAACTGACAGATGAACCAAGTACCAAAAAAATAAAATCAAAATTTGTTAGAAAACAAACACAAACAAATTTAAGGCATCTGATTTGTTGAAGCAATGGTTACCAGAGAAGGATCTCTGTTAACATTTTTTTTTCTTTTTTGATAGGTAAAAACAAAAGCGTAGATAAAAGAAAGCGGGCCAAAAGGCATCCCAAAGCATTCAAGAAGTATAGGCAAAGGCATAAAGGCATAACCAAAAGCAAAGAGGGGCGATGAAAGACAACACCCACCCTCACCTAGAGCCCAACCTTTGAACCTCACCTTACCTTTTTCTCACTTTGGTGAGAGATTATTGTGACCAGGGATGGAATGAGCTACTTTCTCCCCCACAACGGGTCTGTTGTTTCAACAAAATTATTTAAGGTCCAGAAGTACAGATGAAACCATCAGAACTTATATTATTTTGTTCCAACATTAATCTCTAATTTTCTGCAAGAGAAGATGATTTTGCTTTTCAATTGATATTCACGGGTAACATCTCACGGAGGTAAGCTTATTTATTTTATTTTTTTTGTGATAAGTAAAAGAGAATATATTAAAAGCGCTAGCAATTGGCGCAACAAAGTGCACACCAAGTATACAATAAAGGCCAAAAGGCAAGCAGAAAAGAGAAAAGGAAGAGGAAATACCAACCACCCTAACAAACAACCAAACCCCTACACTTTATAGAGAAGGAAAAGCGGAAAACACCCTTGAAGCACTTCTGCACACATAACCCATAACCAAGCTGAGAGAGAAGAACCGTCCTTTCAGGAAAAGAGCTCACACCCCAATGTTCCTCCCTCTTCCCCTAGGGCCCTAACTTAGATAGGACAGCTATTGTAGTTAACGGAGCATTCTAGTTTTCGAATTTCCCTCTCAACACGGGAAGACGAAATCGTTTTCCTCTTACCCCCAGAGAACTTCACCCCACGCCCTTTTCTTGCCTCCATTTCCCTCAAAAGGGGACTAATTTCCTCTTTAAACCCCGCCAGTGGCATTCCCACAAAGCTACTGAACTTGGCAAACTTACAGGGAAGGCTTTCAGACTTAACCACCTCCCCTACCGAGTCCCTACCCATTGTCGCACTACCCGTAAGATCCAACATTCTTCCATCTTGGAGCAACAATCGTAGTGGCTGAAGACCCGAACCCACGGGAAGCTCCGCCCTTGACAGGCATGCTGGCCCGCTGCCGCAAACTGGCAAATCAACTAGAGAGAGAGAGGAGCACAAGGGAGGGGTGAGAGCCTACCTTCGAAGGTTGTTAGGAGAAGGGACATGAACAGCATGAAGTGGAAAATTAAGATGAAGAGACAGAGAGAAAGGAGACACCTTGTTGTTAGGAGAAGGTTGTTGGGATGACTTCTTGCTTCTGGCCACAATCTTAGAAGGCCACTGAGAGAGTGGTGAGGAGATGGCTTTCATGGGATTGATGGGGCTTCTTCTTCTTCTTCTTCACCCATCCATGACACCCCCAAACGTTGGAGAGAGGAAGAGAGTAGGAGAGGAGACAGGTCCAGAAGAAGCTAAGGCCGAATGGATTTGACTGGATTTGGATGGGTTTTACTTTTGAATTAATCAGTTAAAAAGGATGAAATAATCCTACATAAATTTAAACCCTTTCATGTTTTAATACGAAGAATAATCAATTTTTTTACAAAAATATCCTTAATTACATAAATCCTAATTAGTTAAAAGAAATGATTAATTTTTACGAGGAAAGAATAAAGATATTTTTATCGAAATATAATAAAAAAATAATAGAGGTTAAATTGTTATATTTGAAAATTATTTTTTAATCCTAATAACCAAAAATGGGGATTTTTATTTTTTTTTAAATTGTTATATTTGAAAATTATTTTTAAATTTATGATAATTTATCAAATGTCAAATTTAAAATTTTAATTCAATTACTAAAATGTAAAATTGTCTTTAAAAGATAATTTTAAATTAAAAATTTATACTCAAACTATATTTTTTTTTAAAAGATAGTTTTAATGTTTTCCTTACATTATTTCAAATCACTTTTAATTGACATTTTTACAGATTATTGCAAATTTAAAATTATTATTTTAATTATTATAAATGTCAACTTAATTTTATACCTACCATTTTTTTCATAAATATTTATTTTAAAAGAATAGTACAAATATAAAAAAAAAAATCCTTAATAATCTCCACTAGGTATATCTTGTATTACTTTCTTTGAATATTAAAAATAAATTTTCATAACTAAAATGAATTTGGTTGTTTTTTTCCCTTTTACTTTTTCATATTTAAATAAAAATAAAATATTAAAAAAATAATTTAATATTTAACACTCTTAAATACTTTAAATTCTATTTAAAATTAAATAAAAAAACACCCCCTCATATTTTTGGATAGTTACACAGTAAATGAGAAGAAATATCTAAAAATACGGTTATTCATAAAATATTTATGTAAATATGACTAGTTTGGCTTACACAACACACAATTTTTCTGTTAGAAAAATATAGATTGTTGAACGAAGATACTAATAATGTGATGAGGAAATAAAATGCTAAGATGAACTAAAAACAATGAGATTAAGATTAAGGTACGAAATAATAAAATTGAACTTATACAAAATAATAAAATTTAAATATATATATTGTATGACTTAATTAGTCACGTTTTGTAGTGCATATTAATTCGATGTTATATTGGAACCCTTTGATAAAAGGTCTCGCAATAAATACGACCTTTTAAATTTTAATTGTCAAATTTTGTCATTACTTGTACGTCAATTTTGTAATCTAATTATAAACCATTATCCAAAAAGTAGAAAAACGACAAAATCCCCCTTCACATGTAAAGAAACGAAATTTTCTCCTAAATGTAAGGGGTTGTACCGACTCATTTTCGTATTAAAAAGACCTGGTGAAAATGGTTAAGTATAATAAAAAAGCTAGAAAGAGGAAGTAAAGCAAGTAAAAGGGGAAAGAGAAAAATTAAGACAAAAAAGTAGGTTATTGGTAAGAAATGTACGTAGTTAATTTGATTGCATACTAGTATTTGTAATCCTTCATCACTAATCTCAATCAAGTGAGTTATTTAGTTTTTGTTTTGAAAAATATTTTAGAGGTTTTAACATGACATACACTTGATTATGTAAATTAAAACTATTATACTTAACTGTGTTAAGTATAATATGACCTAAGACTATTAAGTTTGTCATGATTCACTAAACTATTATGTTTTATGAATTTTCAACCTTTAGAAGATATTGATTATGTGCTAAAATCAATATGAGGCTTTGACTTTCAGGTGAGATAATAAAATAGATATTCTCTATGAATTGAGTCACTAACGATGGAAGTTGGTTGTAACAAATATTTACAACAAAAACACAATGATATCTCATGAAATTGAAATAGCGTATCCTTTTGGGTGATCCTAAGAATATGTAATCATGAAATTTTTTGTCATAGTAACTCCTTCAGTGGAATTTAATATATGTTTTTTATGAGTTAAAATATATCAGTTGATCACATAATAAGAGGACTTGCAACTCAAGGATTAGAGATGTAATCTTAATGGGTTGATAACACCATCTTATTAGATTGCGGACATGACCTACTTTCTACTACTTGTAGACTCACCATGAATAGGTATTTGTAATCTCAAGATTACTTCTCTAATTCTTGAATTTTAAATCCTCTTATTATGTAGTTAACTGACATACACTAGTTCATAAAGAGCATATGTCAAAATTCGTTTAAGGAATTATTATGACTATAATTTTCCTAATCACATGTCCTCAGGATCATTTAAGAGGACATATTATCTCAAACCCATGAGATATCATGGTGCCTCTATCTAGAATAATTGTTGGCATTCACCTTAATCTATAGTGACCTAATTTGTAAGGAATATATAATCGCTTTAGAGTCATCCATAAGTTAAAGCTATCGATGATCTTAACACTAGTTCAATATTTTCTTAAGGTTGAGAGTCTATGCAATATAGTAGTTTGGTGAATCATGACTATTCGATAACTAATGTTATGATTCATCATAATTCATATCAAATATGTAATCATACACACTAGTTCACTCATCATGGGAAAACCATCTTGATGACTAAGACAAGTCAATCTTCTAATTAAGGGATAGTGCACTATAGTCCTCGATGGATGACCCAAATCCATGAATCAACTACGAAGTACTCATTCTCTTGCGAAGAAAGCATGACTTGGATCTTGTGTGCAAGTTCTAATGCACCTAAGTAATTTGCAATACAAGTGATAAAGGTATGAATGCTCAAATAATAATTAATGCAAATAAGAATAGAAAAAGAGAATCAAAATCATAATAAATAAATTTATTAATGAAACTAAAGTCTATTACATTATATCATGCTTTCAAGGACTTTATCTTAACAATTATGCCCTTGTAAGAGTGGATGTCCTTAAATGACAACAATCTTTGACCATAATGAGAGCAATTGTTGGTGTGATAAGGGCTTAGTTAAGGCATCGACAAACTAATCTTGTGTTGAAACATAAGAGATGTGGAGGTTATTATTAGAGACTTTGCCACATACAAAATAAAAACCAATCCTAATATGCTTCATGCGAGAATAGAAAACAAGATTGACACATTGATAAATTGTCCCCATATTATCACAATATATTGTAGATTGTTATGATAAGTTCTGTGAGTAAAGATTGAATCGAAGAAAGTTTAGTAGCAATAGAGGCAACTATGTGATACTCTCCATTAGTAAATGAATGAGCAACAAAGCATTGCTTGTTAGAAACCTGTGAAATCAGATTGTGTTTAAGGAATACGATTTATGCAATGGTTAATGTCTAATCATCCTTATTCCCACCCTAATTAGCATCACAGAAAGCTTAGAGAAGAGTGGTGAGTTCTTGCATAAAAAGAGGCCATGTGAGATAGTACCTTTCAAGTAACAAAGAGTTATTTAGCATAACCTAATGAGCAATAGTGGTTTGAGGCATGAATTAGAAGAGTTCGTTCATTGCAAAAAATATCTAGACGTGTAACAAATAGATATTGTAAGCTGCCAACAACACACTTGTATTCAGTAGCATCAATAAGGTGAGCAATATCATCAAGAGTAAAATTGGGTTAGTAGAAAGAGGAGTTTGTACCTCCTTAGCATTGGACATCTTGGTATGATAAAGAACATCCTAAATGTACTTGCTTTAGGTGAGTAGCATCTAGATTTTGACACCCAAGAAATAATATACCTAAGATCTTTAATAGGAAACCTTGTGGATGGCTATTTAATAAAAATTGTAATAAAAGATAAATGGTAACAGGTGATAATAAGATCCTCCACATAGACAAGTAGATGAATAATGACTCCATCATGAGCACAAATAAATAAGAATGTGCCAAATCGAGCATTGGAAAAATCAATAAATAAAATAAAAGTTTCTAGTTCATTATATTGAACATGAGAATGTTTTTTAAGCCTATATAGAGCCTATTGTAATTTGCATATATGATTAGGGAAATTTGGATATATAAAACCAAGTGGTTGAGTCCTGTAAACATCATTTGAAAGGTGACCGTGAAGAAATGTATCGTTCTCATCAAGTTATTGGATTAACCAATTATGTGAGAAGGAAATAAAGGGAACAAGATGAATAGTGGTAGGCTAGATAATTAGATTTAAAGTTTGAGTATAGTCAAGATGGGGTCATTGGTAAAAGCCTTTTGCCAGAGCTTTTTATCAAGAAATAGAGTCATTAGGATTTTTCTTGACATGAACAACCCACTTACGACCAATGAGATTTTGTTGTGAATTGGAAGGAACAAGTTGTCAAATTCTATGCTAGATAAGAGCATCAAACTCATTAGACATTGCCTATCTCTATTAATCAATATTCAATTTTTGTGAAATACAAGTAGGTTTGATAAGAGAATTGGGTGAAACATAGATCGGGCTGGCGTTGATGAGTGGGACTTAGAAGAAGGGGAACTAAAAGGATCTCAAGAAGTTATAATCAATGGGAGGTGAACATGGGTGATATGTAGATGACAAAAGGAGATGAATTGATTTAAGAAGGTTGAGATGAAAATAAGGAAAGGTATGAGAAAGAATGAAGGTGCTTGGGTGACAATATTAGAACATCTTGTGGTGTTGATCTTGATAGGTTTTGTTCAACCAGAGAATAAAGACAAATATATTTGAGAAGGTCTACATGTTGAGATACATAAATCAAGACATAAGCTAAGAAAAACGCCTGATTTGGACCTTGGCTTTGTACCCAATCTCCTATATTTATAACTTCATGCAAGAATTTAAATTTCATGATTCATTTTGGATGGTCCAGATCTAAACTTAATAAGGAAAAATTGAAAAAAAAAAAATATATAGAGAAAAAGATGGAAATGTTATTATGATATTTGGTAGAAGTATTTGCCTTTATTTCTGATATCTGTTATTCTTATTTTACATAATGGGAAGAAGCAGAATTATAGCCAGAAATCATCCTATATTTTTGAAGTAAATATTTAATTTATTTTTTAACATAATCATTACCAAATAAAATCATTCAATTTGTAGGTTACGTAATCAATTGAAGAAGCAGATTAGCAAAGAGATAAGCACAAATCCATCTTAATCTTTTTATCACAATCCAATATCCAAAACCCGTTACTTTAAATGATCAACTCTGTGAGAAATTGAAATATAGAATTACAGGGCAGTGGGTTGATAAAGAAGAAGAGGAAATCAGAGCAGAGATGGCTGAATTGGAAGCGGATAAGAAGAAGGAAGCTGTGTGTGTGACAGGAGCCAATGGCTTCATTGGGTCTTGGTTGGTTCGGACCCTGGTGGAGCATGGCTACACCACCATCCACGCCTCCATCTTCCCCGGCTCCGACGCCTCGCACCTCTTCTCTCTCCCGGGCGCCGCCGCCGCCGATATCGTCGTGTACGAGGCTGACCTCCTCGACGCCGAAGCGGTGGCCAGGGCGGTGGAGGGCTGCACCGGGGTGTTCCACGTGGCGTCTCCCTGCAGTCTCGAGGACCCTAAGGATCCTGAGAAGGAGCTGCTAATGCCGGCGGTGGAAGGGACAAAGAATGTTCTGGAAGCTGCTAGAAGGTTTCAGGTGAGGCGCGTGGTGCTCACCTCATCCATTTCGGCCTTGGTCCCCAACCCCTCTTGGCCTCCCAACATTCCCTTCAACGAGACCTCCTGGACTGACCTCCATTACTGCAAATCTCGCCAGGTCTTCTCTTTTTCCTCTCTTCTACGCTGAATAATCTTACAGAAAATTGTTTTTCTTAATTTTTTGCCTGAAATTACTAAACAAGTGTTAATCACGAGGCTTATAAAGATTGAAGATGCCAATCTCATAAAATTGAATGAATGCGTGAAGAGATAAAACTAAAGGCAATTCAGTAGCATCGAGGTGGTCCTCAGCCCAGCTGTTTGGTTTTTGCAACCAAACCTAAATCCAAATGGAAACTATTAGGTTATGTTTGGTTCTGGAAAATTTGAGGGAAAATCAGGAAAAGAAAAAGGAAGTAAAATAAAAAATAGATTTAAGTTAATAAAATTTTAAACTAGTTTCATATAATTATATTTTCTATGTTTAAATTAAACAAGAGAGAAAATTTTCTTAGTATTATTTTTTTTTCCTTTGTACTTTCCGTGAACCAAATATGATGTAAGAAAAAGTTGGATTGATGCTAAGTAACACATCTACTAATGTGGGTGTTTTTTGTTTCAATTTATTGGTCGCGCAATTGGTTGGTATAATATAACTGGTTATATGATTCAGATTCATTCACAATGCACATCATGCACATAACACATATGTGATACCTCTTGTCAAATGTGACTTTGCTACCATTTTAAACAATCAATTATCTTAAAAGCTTAAGTTTGTAGGATTTGGATTCACAATGCACATCATGCACTCCAGTATCCTCTTTCATGTGCATATGTACTGACCCATACCTGCACATAAAGAGACACATAGCACATGACCTCTTGCTAAATGGGACTTTGATACCATTTTAAACAATCAATTATCCAAGCTTAAGTTTGTAGGATTTGGGCTGACCACATATATCATATACTCTAACAATAGCTACATTTTCTCATCTGTTTGTTAGGTGTCTTGTAGCTGAGAACATGGTATGTTTCATTTTGTTTTTTATTAAACCCAAGATTTGTATCAGTCTAGACATAGAAGTAGAGAAAGGAAGAAGATATCTAGACTTAATGTTAGTGTCTAACTATCACAATAATGTCTTTGGGTCCATGTGCTATACCTGTAAATCAATGGTGGGTATTCCCCATTTTGGTTAGCAGTCTGCTCAATGGTTGTATTTTGATGAATCCACAAATTGGTGCATGATCCTTTTTTTTCCCCAATGATTAAGGAGAAGAAAATAGACAAGAAAAGAGCAGTCTGAAATTTTCTTCTTTTGGTTGTTGGTTTGAAAAGTAAGAATGAACCAATTGGGTCTTCCTCTGATATAGAAGTTATAAGCCTGTACTGTTTAACCACTTTGAAATCAAAGTTAAACATTGGTTTTTTTATCACAGCTATTATATATTAAGGTCCATCTTTTGCTCCTTTCTGAATTTATGAATGTGGCAGAAATGGTATCCAGTGTCGAAGACGCTAGCAGAAAAAGCAGCATGGGAATTTGCAGGGAAACATGGAATAGATGTAGTGGCTATCCATCCAGCCACATGTCTCGGTGAACTGCTACAACCAAGATTGAATGCGAGCTGTGCTGTATTGCAGCAGCTGCTCCAAGGATCAACAGAAACTCAGGAATATCACTGGCTGGGGGCTGTGCATGTTAAAGATGTAGCGAAGGCACAAGTATTGCTATTTGAGACTCCTGCTGCTTCTGGTAGATATCTCTGCACCGATGGTATCTATCAGTTTGCCGATTTTGCTGAGAGAGTCTCCAAACTCTTCCCAGAGTTTCCAGTTCACAGGTCTGTTCCCTGACATTATTTTACTTCTGTAAAATATTGTCTATGTTACTAGTCGTCTCTCTCATGCAATAATTTATCAGTCCATCTTCTACTTGACAATTTATATGACAAGGAATTCGGTAGCTGATATAGGACAACCTTAAGATGGTTGTCTATAATTAAATGGGTGGGATAGGGCTTAGATATTTTAGGATTTAAGGAAGGGAACGATGACTTAAAATATAGGAAAAGGAAAAGATAAAGATGAAAAGGTAGGAAACTGTAGTCTCACAATTGCCTTTTAGGAATCTCACCTAGAAGAAAAGTAATGAGGTGGTATAATTGAAAATTGCAAGATATGAGGAAAACTTAGTATTAGGACCTTCATACTTTTTTCTAAAACTCCTACATCTTCCAAATAATAGAATTAAAAAGAACATATAAACTTTCTTTCAGAATTAGAAACCTAAAACTTAAAAGAAACTTCTTGCGATAAGAATTTCTAATAAAGAAGCTTTTCTGGTTCTAAAAAGGACTCAGATTATTTCCATTTTTCTTCCTTTTTTCAAATAGATCTTGGAGATTTATCCCCATCAGTAGCTTTGTTACTCATCTAAAAGAAAAGAAAAATATCAAATGTAATGGGTTGGAGCAGCATTGGATTTAACCATTAACTTCAAGGTCTGATTCATGACACATATCTCTGTTTAATGTACTAGTCGTTTTCTTCAGATTATACCAGAATTCCTTTTCTGTTAGATTATAACTGTTGATACAAGCCTATAAGGATGAGGAAAATCATAGACAACCTCACACATCCACATGTGTGTTTATTGTGGTTGGGTTAGAGAGGTTACTACAACGTTGCCTACTTCATCAAGCGAAAAGCATGGTCCCTTGTAATTGTGGTTGCATTCAAGTGCCATGCTACTCCTTGTCCACAAACTGCACTTGCTATGAAGTTAATCTCCTGTGCACTTATAATTTGATTGCACCTTGCCCTCTCTATAATAATAATTATAGAAGTTTTTGATGGAAAATGAAGAGAATACAAAAGAAACATAGTACACCTTTATGCTAAAGTTGAGGTAGGGGATGATTGTTCAGCATGTTGTGGATAATCTGTTACCCGCACTGAAATTGGATGAACCTGATGAGTGTATTAAATGTGCTCCATGTGGTGCACATGTGGACAAAAGATTAATTGTATATCTTCAATTATTAGAAACTCTTTAGTGCTCATTGTTTATCATGTTATCTCAGCCTCTCAATGGGTTCTTATTTGTGGTGGCTCCACCCACGAGACAGGGTCTTCTACCATTGCAGTTTTGGTTCTTCAGCAGTAGTGTACCTAAGGATGCAAGTTTTCTTGTCCTTCTGTAGGACCACTTTCTACTTTGTCCAAGAAGGAACTCCTCTTATTGCTCAAACATGTCCATTTTTGTTGAGTGCCACCTTTCTTTAACCTGGTCCCATTAAACTCCACTACATGTCCTTATATCTATTGGTCATTTTAATTTGTACATGTAGTGTGCCTTTTGCTTTGGTAGCTCTCCATTGGCTGTGTTGAAGCTTTACAATCCCGATGCTTCTCTGGATTCCTCTTGAAGTTTCTTAGCTATGATCAAGGTTTGTATAGAATATGTTGATATCGACTTTTCAGAACTAAAGATGTAATGCTCTTCTTATGATCTAGAAATGGGAAAAAGGAAAACAATTCTGGTAGTTCATTTATTACGTCCCCCTTAGTCATTGGATTAGTTAAGGTATCCATAGGAATTTGGTGCAGAGATAATTATATAGTCACCTGACCCTTGGAAATTAGGTAGCCTTGTAACTGATTTTCTCTGTTGCCACTTTAATCTTATTAAATGAATTGCTAAATCTTTAGTCAAATATTATTATTGATCAGTTCTCTCTTTACACCTGCTTGCAGTTAACAGTAGTTGTGAAAAATGTGAGATCAAAAGTGGCCTGCATTTAGTCAAAAAAAGAAGGAAAGGAAAAAAAAGGGGTAGGATACAAAGAAAGAAAGATGGAAATAAAGTGTTGGGCATTAATATAAATAGTTGCCTTTCATCTGCTTTCCAAGGGCCTCCCTCAGAGGCCACCAGAATACAGTTATCTTTTAATTACTTATCAATCTATGGCTATGTGCATTGTCCTTGTGATCTTCAATCTTTTCAAGGACTGTTTGCTTTTAAGGATAATACTACCTTGACCTACCATGTCATGGATTTTTTTTTTCTTTTTTTTTGCTGTGTAAATGAGAGCAAGGTCAGCTGGCAACAAATGTTATAAGGAAACAGGACAACCTGGATTTTTTGTTTTAATGAACCAAAAGAAATAAAAATGCATCTACAAAAATAACCTTCATTAATTTGATGTGCTTTCAAAGAATACTTTCTTCCTCTTTGTTTGATTAAGTTTCTTATCTGATTTCAGATTTATTGGAGAAACCCAACCAGGCATGATGGCTTGCAAAGATGCGGCAAAAAGATTGATTGATCTGGGACTAGTCTTTACACCAGTTGAAGATGCTGTTAAGGATGCAGTGGAGAGCTTGAAAGCAAAAGGCTTCCTGGAGCAGGGAAAGAAGCAATCTTAGATCCTTTTAGAGTTGGAACTTCTTTTTCTTTTTAAATTGGTTAGTAATAATGATGAAGAAAATAAAATGTCTTTTTTCTTTTGTTATTATTACTGTCATTATTTTCTTTGGTACAAAAGTAACTTTAAAACTAGAATTTGAATGTAAATATTTATGGTAAGAGTTTTAATATTCTATCATATTATTACGATATGAAACATTCAGGGTTCTTTTCTTGTTTTAGTTGAACAAATTGTGAGGAACCTACTACATCTTGTGTCATTTACCACACCGACCCTGCAGCCAAATGGGAATCGACAGAATGAGTTGAAAACTTGAGCTACGATCACAGGGCAGAATATTTCCATCTTGAAATATCAGACCTTTTATATATCGAGATCAGGTAATGGTAATAGGTGATGAGCTAGTGCTTCACTAATTTTACTATACATGGCCAACAAGAAAGGGACTGGGTTTGTCTATCCTGATGTTTGGTATGGAGACTTAGCCTTTGCCCTGGCATGTGATTGGGGACCTATCTGTGTTTGAATAGTGTCTTTGTCACCCATAACCAGGCAAAACTTTGGTAACACGTAGGTGACTTCAAACCTCTACTAGTCTGGCTTTTGTTTTAGTCTTTTGCTCATCTCTCTCCCACTCTCTAGATAAAAGAAAGATTCTTTCCTTGTAAAAGAGCATCAAGGCTAAGGGTGGGGAAGATGATGCACATGGAGTGTTGGTGGCTTTTAAGAGAGAGAGAGAGATACGAAGCGTTGGTGGGGAGAGAGAGACGTGCAATTCTAATTATGGAGGTTCTTCTGGCATTGCATGTGCATCAATGATACAGGCCCACTTCATATTATTCTACACCACTTCTCCTCCTTCCCCTTAAACCAATCTTAAACCTGTACCCTCTCGCTCTCTCTCTCTCTCTCTCTCTCAATCTTGTATATATATTTCTCTATCTTCCTGATTTTCTCAATGTGGAACGAAGACTTGGGAGCAGTGGATGTACCTTGAGATGAGCAGTCCGGCACCTTGCACCCGATCCTGGTAAATACTGACCTTTTCATCCCCTTTGTACTGTTTCATCATTCTATTATTTTATCATCAGAATTGTTTCTGGATTATAACTCTCTTGGTTTTCAAAGACGCTAACTTTTTACCCTCATACTATTTCATTCATCGTTATTCAACTCTCAGAATTGTGTTTTCCATTTGAATTTTCTGTTTGGTTTCCAAAGGTTCATTTGCAGGGATCAGCCTAACTTTTTGATCGCTCTTTGGACTATTACATTCATTATTGTATTCTCAGAATCGGGTTTTCATTGTTTCCGTCCTTTTGGTTTCTGAAGGTCCATCAGTGAGGACTCCCTGAGAAGGTATGTGTACTTTGCCAGTGAGAGCTGTATACAGGAGCTATTATCTGCCTCAGACACAACCCGGGTTGGGAACAGCAGTGATGGGTGGAAAGTCCTCACGCTCGACAATGGAGTGGAGATATCAAAACGGAGGTCTGGATCGCTTCACACCTTTCGCAGCCGCTGGCTGCTTAGATCAGTCTCACCTGAACAATTCATCACCGTGGCCAATGCCATTGATGCTGCAAAGGTGAATCCCATGTTTCTCCCAACTGTGAAGATGATCAGCATAATCAGACTTGCTAAGCCAGAACCACACAAATATTCTAACAGGGAGATTTTGACCATCTTAACTATATATAGAACTGCAGTGGTTGGATTCCGGTTCAAAAAATTGAAAAGAAAACTTTTGTCTCTATAAGCATTGTCCATTACTCCTTTCCTTTAGGTGATTGTCTTCTTTGCAAGTGACAAAATATGCCTGTATTTTGGCTATTATATACAAGAAACTTGGCAAATTCGTAGTCTAGGATAGTACTCTGATTCGATTAACAATACAGCATCGAACTGCTCTATGTCGTATCTATGTACTAACTTTGTCATTGGCTTTTATATTATTGTACTAGCAATGGGACTCTGATCTTGTAGAAGCCAAGTACATCAAGGATCTCGAAGACAACCTCAGCATCATCCGCCTCAGGTTTGGAGAGAGCTCTAAGCCCCTCTTTAGGAACAGGGAGTTCATTGTCTATGAGCGGCGTGAAACCATGGATGATGGAACCCTGGTAACAAGTCTTTATCATATGAGTATCTATTCTACCAACCCTCATTATTCACACTGCTAGAGAAACTGAGCTGCGGGTTTGCAGGTGGTAGCGGTAGCTTCACTGCCAAAAGAGATAGCTGCTGGATTGCATCCAAAGCAAAATAATGCAATCAGAGCATTGCTGCTGCAGTCAGGCTGGGTCGTGGAGAAGCTTGAGGATGACTCTTGCATGGTCACATATGTTATCCAGGTAACCAACTGCTCAGCAAATTATGTACCAAACAGGAACTTAGATTCGCCTATTTTCTTGGATAAATTCGAATACAAAATTGACTTGAATCAACCCTGTTTTTGTTTTCTTACAAAAATCCAGTTAGATCCTGCTGGATGGCTGCCCAAGTGCTTTGTGAATCGACTCAACACCAAACTGGTTATGATCATTGAGAACCTTAGGAAGCAAGTGCAAGCTTGTCCTATTAATGGTGATGTATGATGATGACATTGTGTATACCTTGGGGAGAGAAAAGTGAGATATTTACTAGCCATAACATGGATTATTGTAACCAAGCAATCAATACTTGGGATTTGCTTATGTCGAACCTGTTCTTGACTTTTTAGTTAACTATACTTGAACATTATGATTCAAGCAAGTCCAGAGTCATGAAAAGATAATATAAGTCGGTTTATTATTATTGGTGGTTTTTTTAAAGAACTGGTCAGAAGTAGCCAGAGAGGCCTTGGAGGATTTCCCAGATCATATCCCACACCAAACACCATAAATTGTGTGGTTGTGATTATGTTTGGGTAAAAATGGCTTTTGGATGAGATGGGTAAAACTTTGATTTTAACATAGGCTATCGCAGTTAGGTCATGGGTTTGACTCACGTGTGCCTCATCGTTAGGGGATGAAAGGGATTATTAGGCTTTCCGAAGGATCATGGTTCAAGAAATGAACCCCGAAATGGCCTTCATTGTCGTAGCCTGCAATAACATGGAATTAAAAATTAGATCCTATTATAGTTAAAAGTCAAAATGCTTTTATCTAAAGTATTTTTGTTAGTAACATTTTTAAGAAAATCCTATAATGACTAGACCTTAATGGTATTTTTGGTATCCAACTACATAACAAAAAAATATGTATTGAAAGGTTTACTGATCGAGTGACATTTTAAGAATTAGTTTAATATTGTGTTTGATAGTGATTTTAGGAAGTGTTTTTAATATTTTTAACATTTGAAAATTTTTATCTTTCAAGTATTAAAGATGTTAAAAATACTTTCTCAATCCAATTATTTGAATCAACAAATTTAGGTAAAAGGGATAGGCATCTACTTTCTCTAGTTTTAATGGGAGGCATCTGCTTTTCTCCATGGAGGTAGGGATGGGGTCCATAGTGGAGTGTTGCATGGAATTTAATCTACATGTTAAAGGTGGTTGCATTAAATTTTACTGTTCAAAGTCATCCATGGAGCCTTGTGTGGACCCCTCCATTTGCTGATTAGTTCATTGCCCTCTTGCTTCACATTCCTTTACCTTATTCTCCCTGAAGACAGAATTTCATTTTCTACCGAAACATGGCATGTGATGGGAAGCGACTTCATGAGGAAGAGGGGCCCCATTGCTTTGGTACTTCAATTCATTGCCTCAAACACTAATATTTTATCACTCCCAAGTCCCAAGTTCCATCCAAACACTTTATTTATTTATTTATTTTTCCTTATAAAACTATCTAATCCACATAAAAATGAGAATTCTTCTCCCTTGTCAACTCAACTGTTCAGTGTGAAAAAGCCCCAAAAAGAGGAGAATCAGATTTGACTACTTCTACATTCATAGATAACAAATCCCATAGATTTCATGATTTGGAGTCTATTTGATAACTATTTTTTAAAATAATTTTTTAATTTTAAAATTATATTTAACAAATTTTATCCTAAAAACAATTTTTGAGAATTTGTGTAGAAAACTTATTTTTTAGAACAATTTTGATATCGTATTTTTAATTGCTTTTGTAAAATGCTTTTAAAAACAATTTAAAGTATGGATAATATTTTAAGAATTTTTTACATTGTATATAAGTGCCCCGTGTAATCATAGAAAATAAATTCATATTTATATTTGGATTCTTAAATCGAATTATATTCCCAAAAATTGTTAAAAACTATTTTTTGAAAACTGTTTTAAAAACATTATCAAATAGATTTTTCATACTTGCATTTGTAGAAGATGGATGAACAGAATTCAACTCCAGATCTTTGATTTGTCAATCAGCTAGGCAGTGAATGGGCAATATATACCACACTAACATAACAAATGAAATTGACAGAAAATGTGTCCTAGACTTGAAAAATAAGCCATAAACCTTCTCACTCTCTACTTCCTTACTGACCCTTCGCCTATCTTAATTCTTTCTTCTGATTCTGGTTTCGATTCATTATCCTCTCTCTTGAAACACCTCAATGATACCCACTTCCAAATTGATGAGCTCCATTAGAAGCTCGGCTCCTCCAACTTACTCCTGCAGTCTCTCCTCAGCAGTATTCAGCTGATCATGGAAGGCATTCCATGAGGTTTAATGGTGGTGATTTCAGCTTTGGATACATGTCTGATGAGCACAGGCTTGCTCTACGTCCCCACAGGTTCGGGTCAGATGAGTTGGAAGAGCTCTGCCTGCCGGTTGGAGCAGGTTGTTTGAGGTTTGTAGTGAATAATCTCGAATCAATAGTGAACATACAAAAAATCACCTCACCTGTAAATCACTTCATCTGTGAGTAAGGTCCCTCGTGAGAGACGACCTTCATAACCAACCTTCTTTCCTACTTGATGCTGAAAAAAGGCCGTCAAGCACTTTTGACAGCTTGTGCAAAAATTTGTAGTGACAAAAAAAGAAAAGAAAAGCTTGCTCCTTCACATAAAGAGTGGCTGTAAAAATAGGCAACGAATAGAAGAGAGAGAGTTCCTTCTCTGAAAAACAAGATCCTTTTCTGTATTCCCTCTTTGTATTCAACTAATATTGGACTAAAATTGAATTGTCTATGAAAAATTTGAGCTTCTTCATTGGCGCCGTTTGTGGGAAAGTCTTAGCCCTGCTTAGAACAAAAAGTCGTTGTAGAGGACCAAAAATGCAGCTGAATCTTTCTAGGGGAGTTCTCTATTTCTTTTCCCTTTATAGTTCTTTCTTCAATCATTTTTGTCTTGTGTGATATTCAAAAGAAGATTAGCTTTGAAGCTTCAAAAATATTGGATTGAAAATAAGCAAATATGGATCAGAGTAGTGCCTAAAGACCCTTTGTTTCATACTGAGAGCAATTCTTGAATATGATAGAATTCTAAGGTGATATGTTTACCTAAGATTTGCAACCTTAGGTTCTATGACCTAAGCCTCTGGTGGTACGACTTGGCCCTCCTTGTTTGCGATCATACCTAAAAATAGTTGCATGGGAAGTGAAGCAAGTATGGAAGGTGGAGTTTACAAGTCAGCAGCTATTGCACATTGGAAAGTGATCAGAGACCTAGTTGCAAGGCCAAGGTATAGAAAACCAGAAGACCTTCATCTTGGGCATCCGAAGGTATCTCATTCTCAAATACCAGTAAAGCAACCTGACCTGTACCTACCAGCCAACACACCTTTCCTTAAGAGCTGATAGCTAAACCCCTATCAGAACAACTACCCAAGGTATGCTGCATCTCATTTAACTTGCTCGGGAGTTTAAGATTCTTTCTTTCAGAAAAAACCTGCTAATGGTTTTATGCTCAGTTGAAGGCACTTATATGAAATTAAGAGGCTATAAAAGTCACCAACAACATATGGTGGACAAACATACTTCAAAGCACCTCAGGTGTTCATAAATCAAATACAACTCAATATGTCATCTAACTTAGCCAACCTTAATAAGAAGTCATTAGAAAGCACAAGAATGATCCTGATATCAACTCACATACACATCAACTAAATGGAAGGAAATTTTGTTACCCAAGCAAGTGATAAGTTGAAGTCCAAATAAGTCTTCTCTAACACAATTATTTTTCTTTATCTTATTTATTTTGTTCTACAAAGGAAAACAGTGGAAAACCAATATCTTAGAAAACCTGACAACTAAAAACTTAAGGCTAAGTTAGGTGGTGCTTGTTTTTTTGGCTTTTTGTTGAAAGCAATTTGTTTTCAGAATTTAGGTTGTTTGTTTTTCTACTTTTCATGACTTATTATAAACTTTTTACTAAATAGAAAAAGCCAAAATATGTAGTTTTTTCTAAATAGAAAAAAATAACATATTGATTTTTCTTTACTTTTTAATACTCAATAGAAATAAAATACTACAAAAACAAACAACCTAATATTTAACACTATTAAGCGTTAAAGTTCTATTTAGAATTAAGTAAAAAACAAACACCACCTTAGTCTCAAAATAAAGACTCTAACTGATAGTCTAGCAAAAAATTAAATGGTCAAGGTGAATAACTAGAAAAAATCTAAAGATATCTCTTCTATGAACCTTGAAGAAAACACTAACCTAAAACCCCACCTCTTTGTGTTAATCATCTTAGTCCAGGACGTCTCTTTGCTAAGTTGAACTCTCTTTACCCCCTAGTATAGGTTGTACTTGCATGCATTAAGTCAAATTGCATCTTTAAGTATGGGTTAACCTTACATTAAGATTGACTTCTATATAGAAGCTACCTAAAGTTAGCCTACCCAAAAATAGGCACCTTGGAAGCAACCTACCTCAAGGTTTGGTGAACTGCCAAAACCCTTAAAAGTAAATATTACCAACTCTTGACATTAAGCAAATCAAGGCGGTCAACCTGTGTGTCAACTTGTAAAAAAAAAAATTTGTCCCATGACATCATGTACTAGCTATATAGAACCTCAAGCCTATGGTAAAATGATATATAGAAACCCTATGTAATCTTACAATTAGGAGAAGAAGAAATATTGTTCCTCTTATCTCATGCATGTGTCATCCGTGTGGTAAAACCTTTAACCAAAATGTCCTCAAATGTGCTCTCTGTTAGAAAAGTTGAATTATCATCAAAACCTAAGTAGACAACTCTAATAATTCCAATGTGTAAAGAACTTAACCTAAATCTTTTCCTTCTATATACTTTGGAAACATTAGAAATTCCACTGATTGCATGAGAACTAAACAATTGAACTTGTGTGTTAACTTATGACGTAGGAACCATTTCAAGGCAAGACATACTGCAAAATAAGTTCACCTAATGATTAGATCATTCAAACAATAGATCGGGAATCTCAAGCTAGCATAGAATAACAACCTCTTAATTAAGAGCAACAAGTTGGGGAGTCTAGCAAAGAGACCAACCCTAGTAGAAACACACCAAGGAGCCTCACCTGACTAGATTTCCAATGGTGAAGTATGATATTAGAATGTTTCAACAAACAACTCGGGATTGGTATGCTATTTGTCTACATTACTTCCAATTTGTGGTTGGTGACCCACAAAAGAGGTGCATTACTTGTATAGAGCTAAGGTGGTGGTACACGTCAACTCCACAGGAAGCTCATCTTAAGGCCTAAAAGTTTATTAGACTAGATGCAACATGAAGGACTCTTAGAGAATAGCATCATAAGACACCACTATCTCATTATTAGTTGGTCTCAAACTAAAAATCCTTTGAATGACCAAGCTTGGAGTTAAACAAAGTTAGGACGAAAGTATAAAGAATTATCTACGGAGGTCTATTGGTAAAAATTCCAAGTTGACTTAACTCTAAAGGCATTGAAGCATTGGAACCAAGCATGTGTATCACTTACCATTCCCTATTTGCTTCAAAAAGAGTTGCCTATTCACTATATGGCCCCAAGGTTCAACTTGCACGATGGCATGAGAAACCCAATTGAACATCTTTACCATTGTCAGCAACTCATGATATTAGTAGACAACAGTGAAGAACTACTTTTCCAATTGTTTCCTATTAACTTATGACAACCTACTCTCATATGGTTCTACCAATTGCCCATATAGTCAATTCATAGCTCCACCAGCTCTATGAACTATTCTTAAAATAGTACGCCTACAATCCTTGACCAAGGAAAAGTGTGAACTATCTATTCAATGTAAGGTAACCACTTACGGAGTCCTTGAGAAAATTTGTTTATCGATTTATATAAAAAATAATGTAAGTAGAAAACAACGATTAAAACACTATGATAAAGGCCTTTAAAGAAGCCCTACCTCCAAGAAGTCCACTACTTCGGTCATTAGTCAAGGATAACCTACCTAACAGACTAAGGCTAAGAGAACACTCAAGTATCAATCAAATCAACTTGATCATAACACAACTAAGAAAGAAACAACTTGGGTTATACTAGGTTTGGTAGATACTTGTTGATACGGGAAGTCCACCTAATGTACTTTTCAATGACTGTTTTCAACAAATGAAAAGGTTATGACTCCGACCCAAACTATAGACTCTTATGAAGAATCTTTTTATGCTTTATATTAGCTCAACCTAAAGTAAAAACTAGATTAGTCCAAACTAAAACCCTTTTCTTGGTGAAAAAGTCTTACTTGCCTTACAACGCCATTCTTAAACAACCTTTGGTACATTTTGAGGGTATGGTAACTTCTTCTTACCATAAAAAAACTCAAATTGGGAAAGAGGCAGTAGATATCCTTGGAGATCAGTTAATAGCTTGACAGTGTCATTAGACAATTGTAAATGATCCCTAACTTGATCAAAAGAATGAACACCATAACTTTGAGAATCATGATCAACAATAAAAAAGAAAGGATGACCAACTTGAAAATTGTCGTTAGCATCAAATTGTAATAAAGCCATCATCAATAGTTGACTAACAATATTGATGTGTTTTTTTGGCAACCCTAGGGCAAGATGGGGTAAACCTCGAGTTGTTCTTTCACCGAATTAATATTTGCAACCACTACCTTCCAATGCGTCAGAAACAACAAAGTTTTACACTATTGAAAAATCAAGTCCTACAATAAGAAGTACAAAATTTACTCTCTGTAGGTTTTTCTTGACCTGGTCTACCAGTATAGTGGCAATACCAAGAAGAAACAAGAATTAAGGGATGAGCGATAACTACATTGACCATGATAAGCTTATCCCAAGATAGGTTTTCCTTTACCAAAGATGGACCAACTTGTGAACTCGATATCATAGCATGGAGCACAATCTTTACTGGATGCTTACAATGAGTATAATCAAACCTCCATGTGAAAATGCTAGCTAGTCATAGGTAGATCTCCTCCTTAGGTTAAAAAACCCTCAACTATCTTGTAGGCTTACTCAACTAAAAACCAAAGAGTGTTGATTATAATGTTGATCTATCAACAACGATAAACATGAACTTACAACCAAAAGGTCAGGATTCTTACAAGTACCAATGTAGGTATTCAAAATGACCTTGTAAAAGTTGTATTGGTAGTCCCGACCTGGTGGCAAAAAAACACACCAATCTTGAAATCAAGCTCACCTAAAGAGGTAACACACTCGAACTACTATATTTGTTTTGAGTATTTCTTATCGATGCTAATAAAAAATTAAATCTTTGCATAAATAAATTTTGAGAATAGGAAAAATTGGGCATGAAACCTCCATAAAAGGTCTTACATAGACTAATACTTAAGCCCCAACATCAGAAGATAACTCTCATAAGAGGATTACCCCAAAAGTAGAGCTTGCTTGGTTTATAAAATCAAAGCTATGATCATTTTATAGGGCAACCAAGACATGCACACGATCCAATACAAAGGACTAGTCACTTCAACAAGAGGTCTTGGTTATAACTCAATATCTTCCATTGGGAAGAGAAATGGACATTAGCTTGTAGCATCCCATAAGCCTACAACATCTGATTACTACCCAAAAGTGCCATTTTACACCTTTAAGTCATTATGTTTTAAGCACTTTTGTGTAGTAATTCTTCACCTTTATTCCAATTGGCATGTTAAGGACCTAGCAATGACTTCTAATCATATTTGTGGCTAGTTTTAGTGTTTTGACATCTTTTTGGATCATTAAGACAAGCCAACCAAAGAGGAAAAGCAAAGAGAAGCAAAGAAAATCAAAAGAGAAGCAAGGAGGAAATCTGAAGTGAGCAGCTGCAGTGTTCTTTGGCACTTTTGGAGCACTTCCCGAAGTCCATTTTTTACATGCTATATACCGTTTCGAAGCTCAAGAAGTCAAGAATCCAACGCTTCAAACCGTGCATGATTTGGAGCTGAAACGAGGAAGTTATGACTTTCGGAAGAGAACTGCTCCAGGTATGCGAAAATTTCGCATACCTTCTGAATGGTATGCGAATTTCGCATACCTCCTGATCAGGTGTGCGAATTTCGCACACCTGTGCAAAATCTCCCCTGTTTTGCCGACTCCACACGAGATCTTTTCTTTTAGATATTTTTGTATAAATTTCCATTCTTCTCCTTGTAATCCACCAATCATAAGATTTCTTAGCTAGGAAGGATGGAAAAGCTTCTCTATTTATACTCCTTTGCATCCGTTGAAACATATGGAGAAATTTATGTAATATACCCATATATATTGAAATATACCACAGAGCCTTGCTCTGTTTCTCCTTCTCTTCTCTTTCTTATTTTCTTAGTAGCCAAACATCCTTGGTGGATGAAATCCCCAAGGATGAGAGGCTAACCTTTTAAGTTTCTCAAAGTATGGATGTTATGTGATGGCTTGGATGCATTCCCATGGAAATTTCTCGCACCCGGAAGGTAAGGTAGTCGTTTTTCATTAATGGTTCATTAATGCAAAGTTTAGTTTTTATTTCCATTGGACAACTTCCAACGGCCAATACTTGATAAGCTTTTGGATTTCTATCCATTAGTTATCTCCTACGAGCTATTGGAAGGTGAGGTTTTCAATTCCAAGTTTTGCATTAATCCATTAGAACCAATTTCAATGGCCATTGAAAGGTGAGTTTATCACCCGGAATGACTTTGAGTTGCCAATATTTGGTAAGCTTTTGGCTTTAGACCATTAGTTATCTCTTACGAGCCATTCAAAGGAAGTCTAAGGTGAATAACCATTGATGAAATTCACTACCATCTGTTTTGCCATTTTAAAGGATTAAAACTTGATTTGCTAAATCCATACCGGTTCGGGAAGCAAGCATCACCATAGTTGCAACCCCAACGCGAGGAGCCTATCCTGAGATTTTCAATTTGCATAAGAGCCGGAGCATAGCTATCCTATCTTTGAGAAACTTGTTTTTACACCCTTTCATTTTAGTCTTTAATGTTAGCTTAAATTAGTTTAAATCTTTCTAAAACATTTACATCTTCTTTTAAAGCTAACATCCATAAGAAAATCACCTACTTTCCTAATTTGAATATCACTTGTGTTTACGAAAACCCTTCCCAGTGAACGATCCTAGAACCACTATGCTATAGTAGCTTGGCTACTTTAGTAATAGTATCTTAGGTATAAATTTTGTTGATACGCCTTTAAAGCTAAGCTACCATGAGTCGAATCAAAATGGCGCCGTTGCCGGGGATGGTGCCACAATACAGTGATACAACCTTTTAGAGGCTACTTGTGATTTTCATCACAAGTTTGGTGAATTCCTTTTTCACTAACTTTATTTCCTTTCTTTTAATTTTATTGTTTTCTTTCTAACCTTAACTTTCTTCTAGTTTTCTTTTGTTTTAGTTGTTTTTGTTTTGTTTTCAGATAAGTAGAGATTTGTGCATGCCCTATTGGATTCGGGACCAAGAGGGAAGATTAGTAAGGATTGAGAATCCTCAAGACACAGAGTTGAATATCTGTGTAAACATCATGGACCCTCCACAAGAGGATCAGAATTCTCAACAAGGTCAAGGGGGGGGGGGGGGGGGGGGTAATCCAAATGCATATCTATCCATGAGGGATAGGATGCACCCACCAAGGATGAGTGCACCCTCATGCATAATACCTCCTCTTGAGCAGCTGATTATAAGGCCCCATATTGTGCCCCTTCTACCAAATTTCCATGGAATGGAGAGTGAGAATCCATATGCCCACATCAAGGAGTTTGAGGAGGTGTGCAATACCTTTAGAGAGGGAGGAGCTTCAATAGACTTGATGAGACTCAAGCTATTCCCTTTCACTTTGAAGGACAAGGCAAAAATATGGCTTAATTCTTTAAGGCCAAGGAGCATAAGGAATTGGGTTGATCTTCAGGCCGAGTTTTTGAAGAAATTTTTCCCCACCCATAGAACCAATGGGTTGAAGAGGCAAATCTCAAACTTTTCTGCTAAAGAAAATGAGAAATTCCATGAATGTTGGGAAAGGTATATGGAGGCTATCAATGCTTGTCCTCATCATGGCTTTGATACATGGCTCTTGGTGAGCTATTTCTATGATGGAATGTCTTCCTCCATGAAGCAAATTCTTGAAACCATGTGTGGGGGAGATTTTATGAGTAAGAATCCGGAAGAAGCCATGGATTTTTTAAGTTATGTATCTGAGGTAACAAGAGGATGGGATGAGCCCAACTCAAAGGAATTGGGAAGGATGAAAGCTCCTATGAATCCAAAGGGTGGATTGTACATGTTAAGTGAAGACATGGACATGAAAGCTAAAGTGGCAACAATAGCAAGGAGGTTGGAAGAACTTGAGTTGAAAAAGATGCATGAAGTTCAAGCCATTTCCGAGACTCAAGCCCATGCCATGCCATGCACCATTTGCCAATCATGTGATCATGTGGTAGATGAGTGTCCAACTATGCCAGCTGTGAGGGAGATGTTAGGTGATCAAGCCAATGTTGTGGGGCAATTTAGGCCTAACAACAATGCACCTTATGGAAACACCTATAATTCAAGCTGGAGAAACCATCCAAATTTTTCTTGGAGACCAAGACCACCTCCATACCAACCACAAGCCCAAATTCAAGCACCTCAACAAACCTCTTCAGTGGAGCAAGCCATGGCAAACCTAAGCAAAGTCATGAGTGACTTTGTGGCTGAACAAAGGACAATCAACTCCCAATTACACCAAAAGATTGAGAATGTTGAGAGTTCTCTAAATAAGAGAATGGATGGGATGCAAAATGATCTATATCAGAAGATAGATAACATTCAATACTCCATCTCTAGGCTTACCAACCTCAACACAGTGAATGAGAAAGGAAAGTTCCCCTCTCAACCAAGCCAAAATCCAAAGGGTGTTCATGAAGTTGAAACCCAAGAGGGGGATTCTTCAAAGTTGAGGGAGGTCAAAGCCGTGATCACATTGAGGAGTGGAAAGGAGGTTGATCAACCTTTGCCTAAGGTGAGGCAAGATGAAGAACCTTTGTCAAAGAAAACCTTGGTTAAAGAGAGCAATAACCAAGAAGAGAAGAGTGGGAAGAAAAGTGCATCTAAATCAAGCATTGAAGAAGAGCCGAGGATAGTGATTAAAGAAGATATGATGAAGAAACATATGCCCCCCCCCTTTTCCTCAAGCTTTACATGGAAAGAAGGAAATCAAGAATTCACCAGAAATTCTTGAAGTCTTGAGACAAGTGAAGGTGAATATACCCTTACTTGATATGATCAAGCAAGTCCCCACATATGCAAAGTTTCTGAAGGATTTGTGCACGGTCAAGAGAGGGCTACATGTGACAAAGAATGCATTTCTCACTGAGCAAGTAAGTGCTATCATTCAGAGTAAATCTCCAGTCAAGTATAAAGATCCGGGTTGCCCCACCATTGCAGTCAACATTGGAGGAACACTGGTAGAGAAAGCTTTACTAGACTTGGGGGCGAGTGTGAATTTGCTCCATACTCTGTGTACAAGCAACTGGGACTTGGAGGATTGAAGCCCACAGCCATCACTCTCTCCTTAGCTGATAGATCTGTCAAAATCCCAAGGGGAGTGATAGAGGATGTTCTAGTGCAAGTGGACAAATTCTACTATCCCGTGGATTTTGTTGTGCTTGATACCGATCCCACTGTTATGGAAGCCAATTATGTGCCAATCATCCTTGGGAGACCTTTCCTGGCTACCTCCAATGCCGTCATCAATTGTAGAAATGGGGTGATGCAGCTCACATTTGGAAACATGACTTTGGAGTTAAACATATTCCATCTTTGCAAGAGGCATCTTCACCCAGAAGAGGATGAAGGTCCAGAAGAGGTGTGCCTTATCAACACCTTGGTTGAAGAGCATTGTGACAAGAGCTTAGAAGAGACCTTGAATGAAAGCCTTGAAGTTCTTGAAGAAGGGTTACCTGAACCCTCTGATGTGCTAGCTACTATGTCTCCATGGAGGAGACGGGAAGAGATCTTACCACTGTTCAATAAGGAGGACTCACAAGGAGCAGCTATGGAGGATCCTCCAAAGCTTGTCTTGAAGCCCCTTCCTGTTAATTTGAAGTATGCATATTTAGAGGAAGATGAGAAATGTCCAGTGGTGGTCTCTTCAAATCTCACAAGTGATCAAGAGGATAGTCTTTTGGGAGTCCTCAGAAAATGCAAGAAAGCCATTGGATGGCAAATTTCTGATCTGAAGGGGATTAGTCCTCTGGTGTGCACCCACCATATTTACATGGAGGAAGATGCAAAGCCAGTGAGACAGCCCCAGAGGAGGTTGAACCCTCACATGCAAGAGGTGGTGAGGGGTGAAGTTCTGAAGCTACTACAAGCAGGGATCATATATCCCATTTCTGATAGCTTGTGGGTGAGCCCCACCCAAGTAGTTCCAAAGAAATCTGGTATCACTGTGATCCAGAATGAGAAAGGAGAGGAAGTCTCTACACGTCCTACCTCAGGATGGAGGGTGTGTATAGACTATAGGAGGTTGAATTCAGTGACTAGGAAGGACCATTTCCCATTGCCTTTCATGGACCAAGTCCTTGAGAGAGTCTCAGGACATCCTTTCTACTGTTTTTTAGATGGGTACTCGGGGTACTTCCAAATAGAGATTGATTTGGAAGATCAAGAAAAGACAACCTTTACATGCCCTTTTGGTACTTTTGCGTATAGGAGAATGCCATTTGGTTTATGTAATGCTCCTGCAACTTTCCAAAGATGTATGCTAAGCATCTTCAGTGATATGGTAGAACGCATCATGGAAGTCTTCATGGATGACATCACTGTTTATGGAAGTTCTTTTGAGGAGTGTTTGTTACACTTAGAAGCAGTTCTCCATAGATGTATTGAGAAAGACCTAGTGCTAAATTGGGAGAAGTGCCATTTTATGGTACAACAAGGCATTGTCTTAGGACATGTAATCTCCAAAAATGGCATTGAGGTAGATAAGGCAAAGGTGGAGCTAATTGTTAAGTTGCCACCTCCCACAAATGTTAAGGGAATTAGGCAATTCCTAGGACATGCCGGGTTCTATAGGAGGTTCATTAAGGATTTCTCAAAAATCTCAAAGCCTCTTTGTGAACTCTTGGTAAAGGATGCCAAGTTTGTGTGGGATGAGAAGTGTCAGAAGAGTTTCGAGGAACTTAAGCAATTCCTCACAACCGCACCAATAGTGAGAGCCCCAAATTGGAAATTACCTTTTGAGGTAATGTGTGATGCAAGTGATCTTGTTATGGGGGCTGTTTTAGGGCAAAGAGAGGATGGAAAGCCCTATGTGATTTATTACGCGAGCAAGACTTTGAACGAGGCTCAAAGGAACTACACAACTACTGAGAAGGAGTTGTTGGCAGTAGTTTTTGCCTTGGATAAGTTTCGTGCCTATTTGGTAGGGTCCTCTATAGTGGTGTTCACTGACCATTCCGCTTTGAAGTACTTGCTAACCAAGCAAGATGCCAAGGCAAGATTGATAAGATGGATCCTTTTGCTCCAAGAATTTAATCTCCAAATCCGAGATAAAAAGGGAGTAGAAAATGTGGTAGCTGACCATTTGTCAAGACTTGTGATAGCACATGACTCACATGGTCTGCCTATCAATGATGACTTCCCTGAGGAGTCTCTCATGTCAATAGATGTAGCCCCATGGTATTCTCACATTGCGAATTACTTGGTTACTGGGGAAGTTCCAAGCGAGTGGAGTGCCCAAGACAAGAGGCATTTCTTTGCTAAGATCCATGCTTACTATTGGGAGGAGCCTTTTCTCTTCAAATATTGTGCGGATCAAATCATAAGGAAATGTGTTCCTGAACAAGAGCAACCGGGAATTCTTTCCCATTGCCATGATAGTGCATGTGGAGGTCACTTTGCCTCCCAAAAGACAGCCATGAAAGTGATCCAATCAGGGTTTTGGTGGCCCTCTCTTTTCAAGGATGCCCACTCTATGTGCAAGGGATGTGATCGGTGTCAAAGGCTTGGTAAGCTTACACGCCGAAATATGATGCCCTTGAATCCCATCTTGATAGTGGATGTCTTTGATGTTTGGGGGATTGATTTCATGGGACCATTTCCAATGTCATTTGGACATTCCTACATTTTGGTGGGAGTGGATTATGTCTCTAAGTGGGTGGAAGCAATCCCATGTAGGAGTAATGATCACAAGGTGGTTCTTAAATTCCTCAAGGACAACATCTTTGCAAGATTTGGAGTCCCTAAGGCCATTATAAGTGATGGAGGAACCCACTTTTGCAATAAACCTTTTGAGGCTCTTCTAGCCAAATATGGGGTTAAGCACAAGGTAGCTACACCCTATCACCCTCAAACAAGTGGCCAAGTTGAGTTAGCCAACCGGGAGATCAAGAATATATTGATGAAGGTGGTGAATGTTAATAGGAAGGATTGGTCTATTAAGCTCCTAGATTCCTTATGGGCGTATAGGACCGCTTATAAGACCATCCTTGGAATGTCTCCTTATCGCCTTGTTTATGGCAAAGCGTGCCATCTTCCAGTGGAGATTGAATATAGAGCATGGTGGGCAATCAAGAAACTCAACATGGATTTGACAAGAGCCGGGTTGAAAAGATGTTTGGATTTGAATGAGTTAGAAGAAATGAGGAATGATGCTTACCTCAATTCAAAAATTGCAAAGGAGAGGTTGAAGAAATGGCATGATCAATTGGTAAATCAAAAGAATTTTGCCAAGGGGCAAAGAGTCTTGCTTTATGACTCTAAGCTTCATCTTTTTCCGGGAAAATTGAAATCAAGATGGACGGGTCCTTTCACAATTCATGAAGTGCAACCAAACGGAGTAGTGGAACTATTCAACTTCAATAGCACTCGAACTTTCAAAGTGAATGGGCATCGTCTCAAGCCTTATATCGAATCTTTTTCCCGAGACAAGGAGGAATTCATCCTCCTTGATCCACCTCTAGCATGAGAACACTTGGTTCATGGGTGAACTTAGTCTCTCCAAAGACTAAAAAGTTCATCCTCTTTTTGTTTTCTTTTAAGTTGATTTTAGTTTAACTTAGTGTTTTCTTGTATTTATGCATGTTTTTATTTCTATTTTTGATGTTAAATTCATTCTAATATGGTTTGAATTGTGTTTTTTGTGTTAACATGTAGGTAGGAAGGCTTGAAGAATGGAGTCTTGGTGGAAACAGAGGAAAACAGGGGAGAAAAAAATCAAGTTCAGCAAATTTCGCATACCCCCTTTTGAGGTATGCGAATTTCGCATACCTCCCCTACCCGGTGCGAATTCATTTTTGCTTCACTTTTCAAAATTGCATACTTTCTGTCCCCCTGTGCGAATTTCATAGGTATGCGAACCTGATGCGAACCTGGTGCGAATTCGTTTTTGCGCCAATTTTCAAAAACACACTCTCTGTCATGGAGAATTACAGGTATGCGAAATTTTCGCATACCATTTTAAGGTATGCGAAACTCATTTTTTCTCTTTAAAGCTTTCATTCTCCATTCAAAACTTCAAGCTCCTTCTTCAATTCTCTCAAAACCTCTCTTCTGATCACCCATTCCCATCCATAAAACTCCTTTTCTTCATCAATCATCATCATCAACATCACCATAGCAGCCCATCTCCAATATTCCACTCCATTCCCGCGGCAATCACTATTCATCATCTTCCAAATTCGGCAATTCCATCTTCCTCCACCATCAAAATCCTTCCAATTCATCACCCAACACTCTAAAAACTTCCATAATCCCATCCAAACCTTGTTCATGCTAATCCAAAGCCCAAACCATAAGCATCCAAGCCTTAATTTCTTCAAAGAAATTCATTGCCGCCGGCCATGGGAGCTCCAATTCTCCAATTTTCCACTTAAATAGCTCCAAATTCCAAGCCCATTCACCATGACAAATCCTTTCCTTACCTAAGCCACCAATTCCCATCCTCAAAAGCCACAAATTCTCACCATTTCAAAAGAGCCATAATTCCTTAGCCGCGTGGGTGAATAGTGCCCTGTGCGAAATTCGCATACCCCCTCTTGAGGTATGCGAAATTCGCACACCCCTATGCGAAAATTTTAGTTTCTCCACCCTTACCTTCCATAAATCCAAGCTTCTGAGCCTCCTTTCATCATTTCATCGTGCCCAAGACCCGAGGAGGATCTACTTCAGATTCCCAGAGCAGTCAGAGAGCCGCCCCTATGCGGGCCCCACTTGATGCGCCCTCACTTTTACTTGATTCGGCACCTCAGAGCAGATATTATACGAGGAGAGCATCCGCCACGTCTGTGGCCCCTACACAAATTCCACCTCGGAGTCCTCCTTTAAAGAAAGCAAAGACTACAAAGCGAGGAGAGTCATCCAGAGCACCTCAGCCTTCTTCTGCTAGGCGCCCTAGACCCAGCTCGCCCATTGAGGGCAACTCCGATTGCCGATCGCGAGACTTTCATGTCGAGACCTATTTTGATCATTCTCTGATGCGACATCGGCATGAGTTACGAGATTCATATCGTCTACTTCAGAGGTACCATCTTGTACCCTTTATGACTCTGCCCCAGTTCTATTATCCTCGAGTAGCATTAGACTTTTATCAGTCTATGACTACTCGTGGCGTCCCGATACCAGCCTCGATCCTTTTTACTATTGATGGACGCCAGGGTATTCTGGGGGCTCAGATTGCCGATGCTTTCCATATCCCTTATGCACTAGTAGATCCCGCTGTATTTAGACGCTGGGCCCCACTTTCTGAGTGGGACATGGTTCGTAGCCTATCTCGAGGGACATCTTCCCAGAGGACCATATTGAGGAGAGAGCTCCCACCAGAGATGCTCTTAGTCGATGTGGTGCTTCGCGCCAATCTTTTTCCTCTCCAGCATACAGTGCAGAGGCGAGGGGCCATTTTGGAGGCATTATTTCGTATCTATGAGGGTTACTACTTTGCCCCTCATCATTTGGTTATGGCCGCTCTCCTCCATTTCGAGGAGAAGGTACATAGGCGGCATCTTGCGAGGGCAGACTCCATTCCTTTACTTTTCCCTCGGCTGCTATGCCATGTTTTGGCCCATATGGGTTTTCCTGCAGACCCTCATTCTGAGCCTCGCCACCATTGTCGAGAGACCTTCTCTCTTGACCAATGGACTCAGATATGGCTCCATCGCCAGTTGCCAGAACTTCCCGAGCCAAGGGAAGTCCCTCCTGCTCCATCCACTTCAGAGCCTCCACAGCCAGTACCAGAGGCCGCATCATCTGATGCCCCACCTGCTGTTCCTCCTATATCAGAGCCGCCCATTACTATCCCTGGTGCCGAGTATCGTGCTTTGCTCGCTTCTTTCCAGACTTTGACCACTACTCAGACAGCCATTATGGAGCGCATGGACCACTTCCAGCTTCAGCAGGACCAGCAGACTCTCATTCTCCAGGAGATTCAGCAGCATCTCGGTCTTTTATCATCAGTTCCACCTGTAGAGGTTCCTTCCACAGTTGCAGTGGAGGACCCCTCCTATCCACCAGAGGAGCCTACCACTTGATCATACGATCACTCCTCTCCTTTTTTGTATCTATATGCTACGTGTTTAGATGTCTTATATATTTTGGACCACTGTTATACTGGGATTGGATGTACTCCATGTTTATTTTGTATATTGTACTCTCTCAGTTTATATAGACATCTTCTCTTTTTGTGTATGTTAGCTTCGATTTTATTTCCTCTATTCAGTACACTTATGATTTTCCTTTTCTTTTGAAGCATGTGGTTTCTCCTGTTCATTCAGAGTCCCTTACTATCAGAAGGTATCACTTCCTCCCTTATTTTATCTTTTCTTTTTGGAACATTGGGGACAATGTTCGTCCTAGTTGGGGGGAGAATTGAGGAAGTAAGTTGTTGAATTGTTGGTTAAATTATTTTGCTAACAAAATTTTTTGCAAACTCTCTTTGTTTTCTCAAAGATAAATTCTCAAAAGTAAATGGGAGAAATTAAATTCTTATCTTATTGCCATAGTCTCAAAGTTTGTATTATGCTTATTAAAGTTGATAAATTGTTGAAGCTCCTTTTGTTTTCAATCTTAAGTCCTCCACTCTAATCTTTTCACACACTGAACACATTAGATTCCAGTTATAAGATGGAAAACTTTTTCACTCCCTAATTTAGGAAATTTTCAACTTGGTGCCATTGACTTCATTCTATTAGTGTTGGGACACCTTATTAAAGACCAATGTGTCTTATGAAAATAATTTTTGCTTCACTTGCTTTGAAACCTGAGCAAGGTCTGAGGGGTATATGGTGAAAATCTTTAAAGCCTGGTGCCCTAAGCCTTTACTGGTTGGGAGTTCACCGACCTCAATGCTCGTTACATGGGTGGATGGGTGAAGTATATATATAAAAAAAAAAAAAAAAAAAAAAAAAAAAAAAAAAAGAAAAGGGTGCGTTCTTAACCTTTTATATATGAGTAGTGTTGCTAAAGTTTGAGAAAACCTTAGTTGGGGGGAGAATATAGTTTGACATACTATAACTGGAAACTAAGCACCTTAACACTTAGATTTTTGTGGAAGATTAAGTATTGATCCTTTGGGAGTGGAAATTATTTTGATACTCAAATTTGCATAATGCCCACTCTTTGCAAGTTGTGATTGGTAAGTTATTTGATAACTCTTGTTGATGATTGAGTTTTATATCTTTGACTTGCCATGTGAGAGTTTGATCCAATCATGCCACTTGATTATTTTTTGGAGTGATCAGCATGATTTTGTGAATTATTATTATCTATTTTTCTTTCTTTTTCTCTCCTTCATTGCTCAGGGACGAGCAATGTGTCAGTTGGGGGGAGTGATTACTACCCAAAAGTGCCATTTTACACCTTTAAGTCATTATGTTTTAAGCACTTTTGTGTAGTAATTCTTCACCTTTATTCCAATTGGCATGTTAAGGACCTAGCAATGACTTCTAATCATATTTGTGGCTAGTTTTAGTGTTTTGACATCTTTTTGGATCATTAAGACAAGCCAACCAAAGAGGAAAAGCAAAGAGAAGCAAAGAAAATCAAAAGAGAAGCAAGGAGGAAATCTGAAGTGAGCAGCTGCAGTGTTCTTTGGCACTTTTGGAGCACTTCCCGAAGTCCATTTTTTACATGCTATATACCGTTTCGAAGCTCAAGAAGTCAAGAATCCAACGCTTCAAACCGTGCATGATTTGGAGCTGAAACGAGGAAGTTATGACTTTCGGAAGAGAACTGCTCCAGATATGCGAAAATTTCGCATACCTTCTGAAAGGTATGCGAAATTCGCATACCTGTGCGAAATTCCTTCTGAGGTGTGCGAAATTCGCACACCCCTCCCCTGTTTTGCCGACTTCACTTTAGATATTTTCTTAAGTTCTTTTGATGTAAATTTCCTTTCTTCTCCTTGTAGCAAGCCAATGAAAAGCTTTGCTTTTGTAAAAACTATATAAGGGGTGGAAATCACCTCTTGAAGACATGGAACACGGGTGTTGAGCTGAACACTTAGCAATATACAGAGCACTCTTATTTTCTATTTTCTCGTTACTATTTTCTCTTTCTTGGAAGCCAAACAACCTCTGAGGATGTTTTCTCAGAGGATGAGAGGCTAAACTCTTGGTTTCTTGGAGTGAAGGAAGCTAGGTGAAAAGTCCAGATGAAAAGGTGGAAAACGCTCGTGCATTAAATTCAGGTAGTTGAAGTTCATAAATGGCTTTTTAATCTAAAGTTTTGCTTTAAATCCCTTAGAATCACTTTGAATGGCCAATACATGGTAAGCTTCAGGTCTTTATGGATGCTTATTGCTAGATCCATATTAGTCCATTAGTTATCATGTACGAGCCATTGGAAAGTGGTTCAAGGTGAAGACCTATATAGTGTCTAAAGCCATTAATGGACCTTGATTACCATTTCTATTGATTTTTATGGATTAAATCTTCATTGTCAAACCTACACCGGTTCGGGAAATAACTATAGGTTAAATCCCCAATGCGAGGAGAAAAATCCGGAATTTTCCACTTTGCATTTTAAACTTGATCCTAGCAATCCTTAGCTCCGAGAAACTTTCTTTCTTCCATTTTTAATTAGTTTATGTTAATTTAGTTTCAAATACTTTCAAAACAAATTTTATTTTCTTTTTAAGCTTTAAGTTTTTGATAAAGGAAATCATTAAATTTAATTTCTAATCATGAGTATATCACTGGTAGAATGAAAACCCATCCCAGAGTTCGACCCTAGAGCCACTATACTATAGTAGTTTTGCTACACTAGTATGAGGTCATAGGTTTTATAAATGTTTTTTATTAAATGACCCGACTGGGCATTCCATGCGCGAATCAACATCCCATAAGCTTACAATATCCCATAAGTTGTAGCATCCCATAATCACTTTCCTAACATCATTAAACATGTATAATTAACTCATGAAATATTAACAAAGCAAAAAACATAGTGCAAATTCAAATTTCCAGGTTGACCGAACTTCTCGATTGTACCAAAATACTTAGTCTTTTTATGTAGTAACTTCGTTAAAAAAAAAAAATAGAGAAAGAGTCACTACAACTTTTGTAGTCCTCCTAGTATCGTCCTCAAGGATTGGTTTATGGAAATTGTCAATATTAGTACTCCTAGTACCAAAATGAATTGTTTTTGTTTAAATCATAAAGTGAAAAACAATATGTGAATAATATGAAACTAAGTAAAAAAATTAAATTAATAACAAAATGAATATTGATTTTAAATTCCATTGATTCGAGTTTGGGGCTTTCCATAATCCAACCTAGGGTATATAAATTAGAGAAAACAAGGGTCTTTTAAGTAATATGATCTTAGGGTTTTAGGATCCTTGGTTGCTCGCGATCAAGTTGAGTTCTATAACTCAAAATTGCATCCGAAACCTAATTTTTCATTTTTAAAACAGATTCCTAAAACCATCAAATGAATGAGATTGATTACTAGTTTAAGATTTGGATTTTTAACCCTTCCTACTCCTTATAGCTTTGTTTTGGGGCAAATAACGATAGAGAAGATGATAACTAATGATCAATAATTACCAAGAATCACTAGTATTGGGTAATAACCTATCGTATCATTCTCTAAACTAACTCACAAGGATAGGATAAAAAAAATGGATGTCACCAACTAATAATTAATCTCATTGTTATAATAATTTACCTATTGTCCCTATAGGTTTCCTAGCCCTTATATTTTCATGCTTAAAGTTCCAAGTTAGTTTCTTAGCCTTTTATGGGGGTGATGTCACATTCACAATCCATAATAGAGTAAAAATCCATAATTTGAATAAAAAGAAACTAAAAACAATATATTTAATAAATAATAAAAGAAAACAAATCAAAGTTTTCGTCTTCTTCTATTTCCAATGTCAAAACTCTTAGAAAAAAGATCCAAGATTTCTCAAACCTAGAACTAAGAGAGTTTATATAATATCATCAATTACCTAACATGTGGCACACTCTCATTGACCACTTATTACAAAAATAATTATCTAAAAAATGATTAAAAAATAATCAAATGGTGATTTCTAGTTGTATAGGGTCCACTTAGGGCGGATGGAGTGCTCTAGATGCAATTCCTGAGGTAGAGGAGGTGAAACATCAAAGTGGCAGTGGGTGAATTCGAAATTAGGGTCATTTCGAATTGGATTTCAAATTCATAAGTTGAATTTTGAAATCACTTCAAAATGCCCTTCAACTTTGCACAATTGTCTTCAAATGACCATAACTTTTTCATTTTAGCTCTGATTTGTACATTGTTTGAAATGTTAGACTTTTGATTTCTTGAGATTTGAAACAATATGTAGTATACCTAAAATGAATTTAGGAAGTACTCCAAATTTATCCTCAAATTAAGAGTACATGTTGCCACCAGATTTGAGTTCCAAATTTTTATGCAATTGAATCTTGCTTTATGCCTCATTTCCCATGTTTTCTTGCCTTCTTTTTTACTCCATAATGGTCATTTCTTATATTCCAAACTCATGATATCCTCGTCTTGCTTTTTCTCATGGTCCATGAGTCTTGACTCACTTATTTTCTCATTTAGTATTCTCTTGATCTTTCAAAATCTAAAGTGATTCAATTTGCTCATTTTCTTTCCTTGAACTTGAGATAAGTCTCCAAAGTACAAATTAAACTTATGCCTAGGGCCTTAGCATTAATTTAGGTCAAGTTGGGTGATTTGAATGTCCTTTGGTGCACAAATCATATCGAATATGTGCCATTAGAGCACATATTTTGGCTCTAATCATAGGTGTTGTCCAAAAGCAGGCTATGTTGGCCTAATACAAGCAAAATCCCATCACAATGGGGTAAAAACAAGGTAGATATCATCGTAATCATAGAGACTTTGGCAGAAAAGTCATAGCAAGCACAAAAGGGTCATGCTTTTTGCCATCACCACTAAAAGGTTCAACCTTGTTTTTATCAGAACTCTTAACACAAAGGTACGTCAACCTTACACTCATGGGTAAAGTAGAAAGATTTGCATCACCATTCAATCCTCCCAACAACCAGCTTGAGAAATTCCCAAGCTACTCAAATCATAGTACCAATTGTGACCTGATCCTTAAACATGGTAAGTTGATCTTTGGCAATCCTTATCACTTGCATATAGGAGAAAAAAGAGAAAGATACTCAAGCCTAATCAACAAACATCAAACCCATGGCTAAGGTTCAGCATCATACACAAAGTACTTCTCTCTATCATTGTTCCCATGATAGATTAAGACCAAGGCTTGCTCATAAGCTCACATCAAATACCAAAGAAATCTTGTGATCCTTCAAAGGCTTGACCTTATCATGTACAATTCTTAAAAGATTTGCATCATCACAAGCCAAGCCCTTAAGAGCTATGTCATGTACTTCCCAACCAAATTCAACTATAATGCTTAGAACCACCTCAACACTAACTTAACTTTTTTGGCATCTCCATCATATGAGTACTTAGCACCTAAGTGGAGCAAAAAACAACCAAGTACAAATCAAAAAGTTGAAGAAGGCTAGTGACAAGAAAAACAACTACTTCAAAGATCAGATCTGGACAAACCACCATCCTTAACTTGAACCAAATCTACTAGGAACCATCCAATAAAACTTGTGGCATGAGAACAAGAACAAAAAACAAAGGTGTCTATGCTAACTTTCGATCACACTTCTCGCTTCAATATGACTCCTCAAACTAAACTTGGGCAAGCTCAACATCTGCAAGAAACTACTTGACCAAAGATAGTTTATAAAAGATAAATAACTTAGCCTTTTAGGCCTACTCTTTCAAAGGAAGGACTAACACAAGAAGCAACCTCTTGGATAACCACTATTTTTTGACACTATTTTCCCAAGAATGAGCCTTTACTCTTCAAGTCTTTTGTCTAGAAGAAGTGGAGGCAGGAGGGCAATGAAGATGCAAAATATCACTTCAGCTGTAAATCACTTCACTTGTGGTAAGGTCCCTCATAAGAACCTTCATAACCAACCTCCTTTTCTACTTGATGATGAAAAGAAGACTTTAACAATTTTTGGCAACTTGTGAATGGAAAAGGTATATGCTAGATGTAGGTAACGACCCTAGAAGACAACCAACTTGTGGGTCTACCCACCCGCTCAAGTAGGGTGGTGGATTTCACTACAAAAGCTGCCTTCTAAAGGGTAGTGAATTTTGCTAGGAAGGGGTACTTGGATGTTGTATTGGTCGAATTTTGTTGAGAGCCCACCCTGATCGATCTTAGAAGAACTAACAAATTGATTACCAAGAAGAAGCTATCAGGCCGCCAACATGGATCATGTGGCATAGATACCGAGGGCAACAACAAGTCGTGTATAAGGAACAAATCGTAAAGAAAAACCTCATCTTGTCATATTAGCAATAAGCATCAGGGTTTGCCTGTCATGTGCCACCTGACACAAGTCTGCCAAGTCAATCATGTACACCATGCAACCTCGAACGTCTGACTCAAGCCTATAAAGGAGGAAGAAGAATAGAAGAAAGAGATCCTTCTCCTACATAGCCAAGACACACGCACCCACCAATAGAGGAAGTGACACTAGAAGATTGGCAAATGACCTGGATAGTCACTGGATCATCACATCTAGAAAGGTTGTGCACCAACACTAGAATCACTTCCTTGGCATGAAAAACAACTATTCTTTGTAGAGGGCTTGCAAACCACAAAGTTAGTGTAGGATTCCTACAACAAGATTACGAATTTCTTTTGTATCTTTCAAGGTAATCCTTTTATTTATTTATATATAGTATCATACAAGAATTTCACTCCTTCCATCACAACCTATGTACTCAGTACTGTTCTCACCATATGATACAAACATTATGTAGGCTCAACAAACATCACAAGTTCCATACAAGTTCAAGGCTGGATGGAGAGGCCACCACATAGGCAGGAGATAAAGATAACTCCTAAGCAGAAAGAACCAGCCAAGTACTAACAAGTTTAATGTAAGAAACATAAAATGACACCTGTGCTCACTTGGGCTGTACTGTAGAAGGGGAATAGCCCACACTATTATCAAAAGCGGAATTATTGCCATAGGGATGGCTGGAAGTACCCGTACTTGACTCCTCATAGCTTGCTGAGGCAGAGGATGATTCAATAATGGGATTCAGACCAGCCAGCTGCATGATGTTTTCAATCTCTTTCACCACCTCACCCATTGTAGGTCTATCAGCTCCTGATTCTTCAACACATCTCAGTGCTAGATCCACAAACTTGTCGAACCCTCCAAGTGTTGTGCCCAGGGTTGGGTCAAGAAGGCCCTGAAGGTTGTATAGATCTTTTGTCTTATCCATCGCTATCTTCACCTCTTTTACGATGTATTTCCCTCGCTCTATCGGCTTTCTTGCTGATATTAGCTCCAACATTAGCACTCCAAAGCTGTAAACATCACTCTTTTCAGTCAACTGTTGGGACATGTAATATTCCGGATCCATATAGCCCTGCAACAATGAAGAAAGTTCAATTTCAGTGAATTTTTTTTAAGCAATGCTGTTGAATCTTCAATGAACTCAAACCTCCAGAATTGCTGAACTCTCGTTATTGCTTAAGGTCATAGACAACAGGCGTTCTTCTTGTTAAAGTAACTATTAGATTTGGCTATGACTTAAACGATTCTAGAGACCAAGATCATGTTCCATCATTTATATCAAAATAGCATTCTCCTTCCTTGAGTAAGAGGGTAAGATGCTGTTCTTACCATTGTCCCTTTGACTTGAGTGGTAACATGACCCTTCTCACTGTCAGCCAAAAGCTTGCAGAGACCAAAATCAGCAACTTTTGCATTTAAGCGTTCATCCAATAGAATGTTGTTCGATTTGATGTCCCTATGGATGATGGGAGGTTCGGCAAGCTCATGCAGATATGCCAGACCTCTGGCTGAACCAAGTGCTACCTTGAGTCTTTTCCTCCAGTCCAACTTGATTCCTGACTTCCCTGCATAGGTGGACATAAACCAGGTAAACTTTGTTAAGCTTGCATTCAGTATCCTTTGGTTTTCTTTGATGCTTTGTGATGAATAACATGACTTCTTGTATGATCAGGAATGGCATTTGATTATTATAGGGTATGAAACTGACTTGTCAATAGGTGTCAGAATTACCATTGGATAGAGAAGGTGAAGAAATAGATGGGAAGTACCTGAAAGAGATTCCTTGAGACTACCATTGGGGACAAACTCATATACCAGCATCTGTTCACCATGCTCAAAGCAGAAACCTACAAGGCCGACAACATTCTTATGATGAACTCTTGATAGAAGCTCAAGTTCAGTTTTGAACTCCAGACCACCCTGCATTGATTCCTGTTTAGCTCGTTTGATGGCAACCATATTCCCAGTGGGAAGGATTCCTCTATACACCTGTGAACATGGTAACAACAAAATGTTCAAAAGATAACAATCAGAGCTAGCATTAAAGACATCCCTTTCGGAGGGGTCCAAAGCAGACTGGTCTGCCATCTGCAATACTTCTACAAAGAAGAAAAGGGTCCATGTAAAACTAATTCTGTAGTGAAAAGAGAATCAGACTTTACCTTCCCATAGCCTCCAGATCCAACACCATTGGCTTCAGAAAAATTGTTGGTGCATTTCTTGATCTCTTCAAATGTGAACCCTCTTGCTCCTTTTAACTGAGGAATACTACCACTGCCTTTACTCTGATCCCACTTTGCTGCATTTGATGACAAATGACTCATAAATACCACCCCATCCAGGAAGAGGGTTAATTTAGATCTAGTCTTTGTCTTACCAAAAGGATTGCTCTGTTTAGTTGCTCTTTCTGCCCTCCTCTTTTGACAAAAAGCATAAATCCCTGCAAAGAGTAATAATAGCACAATCACGGAGCCACCGGCTGCTGCTCCAATGATGATGCCGGTGTTTGATGACTTTTTTGGTGCCTCTGGAGGATGAGAAGGAAGAGAGAAATGCATAACAATGAGATAAACAAACTCTGCAGCAAATTTCTCTTTGTTTCAAATGAATATGTAATTACCTTCAAAGTGTTGATACAGATCAGCTTTGAAGTAGAATGGTGCAGATTGGTTGCTGAGCGCAGACCCAACCGCAGAAATTCCTGTTCTATTGAAACGATCTTGGCCATATGGAAAGACTTCCAGGCTTACTTCAGGGGAATCATTTGAGCCCTTCATTGGGTCAGTCAGGGAAACTGACTCTACAGGAAGTTTCAGAGACTGAAAAGAAAACATCAGAAGGTGCTCAATATCTTTGTATCGGCTTCGGTTTCCCAAGTCTGAAAAGGTAGGAACTCTAAAGACAAGGGTTCCCATGTATGGATAAGCACATCTACAGTTTGGGCTGAAATTTTGATCTGGACTACAGGAAGGGGGCACACAGTCGTTTGGTTGTGTTGAATATGGCGTGATGGATGGGGAAATCTTGCAGTATATTTCAGTATTTGCTCCTTCCTGACAAATTGGGTTATCCGCAAGTCTGCGAAAAATAATGGAAAGTTAATTGAATCAGATGACAAACAATTATAAGCCAGTAATAACATCTCTAGTGTAGGTCTTACATTAATTTAAATTCGGGTTCTGTTATTTGTGGAATCGCAGACATAGCAGTAATGGAATTTTGCTGCAAATCCACGAGTTGCAGTTGGTTGGTATAGTGAGGACCAAAATCTAGTTTGCCATCAATCCGGTTGTTCTTTAGTTTCCTGTCACACATGTTATAGCAATGAGCTTATGATTTATCATTTTCATAATATAGAGATATATGAAAAGGCTCCGCTGTGCTAAAATATGAGGAAATTACAAGTTTATTTGGATTCCTCAACACCCACTTCAATGAATATAGTGCCACGCAAGGTTAAGGTCATACTCACACAGTCTGTAAATTGGGAAGGCTGAAGAGGGAGACAGGCAGAGCTCCACCAAGTTTTGTGTGCTCCATTATTCTGCCAGTACAAAATTAATCAAGAATTGTGAATCTTCTCCTTTTAGCTTCACGCTTAGAGAGATAGAAATGACTTACAATGTTGTCAAAGACGGCAAATGTGAGAACCATGAAGGAACCTCTTCGGATGCATCAAAACTATTGTTGCTCATGTCCCTGCAGAAAATATTCGAGTCAATGGCTCCTTTCTCAAGCTTTTTTATGCATTTCCTTGTCCTTTTCCTTGTTCTCTACAAGATTCAAATAGGGTCTAAAGCAATGTCTTTTAGAAGTTGATAAAATGTTAGCTACTTACAGGTAGGTGAGGCTGTTCATGCCGGTAAGATCAGGCACAGTGCCAGTCAACATATTGTTGGACAATAACCTGAAAATGGATGACCAAAAGCTTCTTTTAGAAAGTGAAAAATTTCAGTGCAGGATAAGACTGGCTTCCCTCATGAAACCAGCATGGAATCTGTAGTTGGTAGTTCTCTCTTTTTGTATGCTTACATTTCACTGACATTTGTAAGATTGCTGATGTTCGAAGGAACAGGCCCACTTAATGAATTGCCATCAAGGCGTCTGTATCCAGGAGAAGATATTTGTTAAAAATGCTTCACATAAATTCAGAGCACCCAAAAAATCAGTACATATATATTTGTATGTGAAACAGATACTTACATCACCTCCAAAGCCTTCACAAGTCCAAGTGTGGAAGGGATGCTGCCAGTAAGCTTGTTGTTGTCAAGAAGCCTACACAAGATGCTTTATTAGAGAAGTTATGAATTTTTGCCTAAAGCGATAACTAAGTATTTAAGTATTGAACTACTGAATCAGTAAATGGCCTGTTCAGTAGAACTCACAAGTGTATCAGAGTCAGGTTTGGGCTGAAAAGTTCAGGGGGGATTGAACCAGAGAGCTGGTTCTTTCCAAGGTGGCTGTAGACAATTGACAACAGAATGTTAGATGCTTACTAATGTTGAGGCAATGAAGTCACAATAAGAAAAGGAAGTAATTAGGTCAGAAGGGCGAAGAGAATTTACAAATGCTGTGCTTTGATGAGCTTATCCAGACCAGATGTCATCCCATTAGAGATTGGAATGGTTCCAGTGAGTTGGTTGTTGGTTAGATCCAGCCAATTGAGATTAGATAGATTACCAATGGAAGGTGGTAGGCCCCCACTGAAGCTATTAGAGTTCAGAGACCTGCAGAAAATTGAAATGGAGAGTCAGTTATGCACCGAACATATGTAGTGAAAGATGAAAATATTAAGCATGTAAAGGACAAGGGAAATGTGAATTATAGCAGGGAGTCAAAATGTTGTCATATACTAAATGAAAATAATTTAGAGCATTCCAGTCTACACTGGCCTAATGCTATGACTTCCACAATTGAATCCTTACAAAACAACAAGGTTTGTCAGAGATCCTATTGAATCTGGAATTGGACCAGAGAAACTGCATCCAAGAAGGATTCTGCAAGGAAGATACGAAGAAATTGGTTAGTTGCAAGGATCATTACACACAAGCTTGATAACAGCCAATTCTCAAACAACAATCAGAATATCCTTACAAGTTTGTTAGCTTCTTCAAGTTCCCAATTGATGATGGAATGCTTCCTGTTAGACCCTGGTTGTAAGATAGATCCCTGAATGAATATGAAGAAGAATCGTTATCTAGTGTAGGCATTGAATGGTGTTGGATTAGAGATTTAGTTTAGAGAAGAGGAAATATATATGAGTAGAAGACTTACAGAGTCTGTAATTCAGATAATCCCTGGAGGTCTCCTGATAGTTCACCCTTCAAATCCATGCTAGTTAATATTCTGAAATCGAAAGCAGTGAGGTTAATCTCAAGAATATGAGAAGCCAAAATAAAGCAATCTTCCATAACCATTAAATGATGGAAACAGTGACAGTACTTACACGGAGATCACACGTTCCTTGAAGCACACAATTCCTTCCCATCTGTTTCCACAGGGATCATTAACACCCCAATTGGGTGGGTAGTCCGTCCACATACTCTTGAGAGCTATTAGAGCTGTTTCTGCATTGTGAAATTAAAGAAATTAAATAAAAGCAAAATACAATAGAACTTTCGACAGTTCAGTGAACAAAAACCTAATTAATCATAAACCAGACACCTTCCATTCTATTCCAGAGAGATAGAATAAAGAAAAGGAATTGAAGAAGAAACCACGTTTAACTCCTGAACTTTGACTTGTTATGCAAAAAGCACTTTTGGAAAAGGTATGGCCTCCATAGCACTTGGCCTCTTCCTGGATAGACCAAGCAATTTCAGTTCCAAGTACTCAACCTACCCCAAATCATCAGGACATCTGTGCATGCATACAGAACTAGTCTACGCAGTTATTTTGTGATCTTTTCTCTACAGCGTTCTTCAAAACACCTTCTGGCAGCAACTAATTTGATAGTGATCATCTTAAGAAGTATCTGTAGTCTTTCTATTACTTGAAAACAACTCTTTTGATCAAAATTTTCAAGAGCTAGAAAGGTTAGAAGCGCTTGCAAACAGATTCTTAATCATAATCATCCAAATAGGCAGGCAGGGACCTTCTTTCAGCCGTTAAAGAACTAGATGAATCTGAGAGAATATTGGAGACGTGAAAAGGGAGCTAGCTAGATGTTTTTGAGGCTAAATAGACGATAGAAAGCTCTCGTAAAGATATGATGAGTGAACACCTACCTAACTGGCGAGGAAGAATCAAGAACAGAAAGTGGATGTAATAATTGAAGTAACCTACCATCATCAGTGTTTGTCCTTGCCCATGTAGCCGAATTAAGTTGGATGAAAACAATCAGAAGAGAGACCAGAATTAATCTCGAATCCATTACTCAACAAAGTGACCAACAAAAAGGCCTTGAAACCTTCATATGAACGAAACCCAGTTGTCGAATGTTGTTCTGATTCCCAGCCAAGTGAATGTTGAAGATTTACATGTGCTTTTCCTTATCCTTTTTAGTAAGAAAAGTTCATGGGGTTGACTCAGTATATTTTTCCTGCAACGTCAACACTACTGTTACAAAAAAGCAAGAAAAGATCATGTGGAAGAAAGATGAGTCAGTGGGTGGCATTCTGTTATCCGCAAATTATCACGACGTGTTGGTAAAGGCCGTTGTTTGATTGGTGATTTTTGTTGAAGATTAATGAAGAAAATAAGCTTTCAGGTCCTTGTCTCATAATAATCCAAAACAACTTTCAACTACAGTGAACTTTCAAAGAGAGTGCAATTTAATTTAATAGCTTTGGAATTTTCATGGGCCTTTCTTTCCCTTGTGTTTGTGCCCTTGGAAACTATCTTTACTGTCTTCGAGTTGGAGTTGGAATTGATGTTGATGATGACATCGCTCTGTTCTGAGCCGCCAGTGTTTTAATTTGATCTCAAGTACTCGTGGACTTTACACTATTCCAAAGGTTTCTTTTCTTTTCTCTTGGGTCAAGCTCAAACCCAGTAAACTATTGAATATCTTTAGGGGTTTTCATACAACTCATTACTGAAAACCATTTTTTGAACCTTCTATGCTTGCGCAAGCTTCCCTTCATTTTTTTTTAATTCCATCTCAAACTGAAATTTCTGCGTCTCTAGTCATATCATAGACTACAGGAAAGTAACCCCACCTTTTTCCCTACTTCCCGTGATCCAAACGGCTACAAGCTACGTCATAAGTGCTAGAATACTTTTTAAATCTACAGGTCTCTAACCTTGTTGCGTGTTTAAAATAACTTTTTAGGTACATGTACAAGTAATTCTTTCTTAGAGTGAATTAGAAAAATCACTCTTATATTTTTACTTATGTCTAAATTTTCTTCCTAAACTTTTTTGTTGGAAACAATTATGTCATTGTTATACTATGCTCAAATCTCAAATAGGCTTTTATATTAAGGGCTTTCATTAGAATTTAATGAAAAGAGTAAAATTTCAAGATCGTAATTTGGGTGGGTTGAATCCGATTAATGGCTAATATGATACCAATTCAAATTAAGAAACAATAAACCTTTAAACTTTATCCAACCTGATCTCTAATTTTAGGCATTCAACCAAAACCTAATTTAACCGTATTTTTCTAAATTTAGATTGATTAAATTAGAGTTGGATTAGTTAAATTAAATTTGAGTTGATTGAAACAAAATTTTAAGATAAAAATAAAAAAGCAATGATAAATTTATATAATATCTTTATAAAAAAAATGAATAAATATATATTATATAATTATAATTTGATATTTTTTTCTTAAAAATCTAACAAATAAATATTATTACATTAATAATATAAAAATATAAAATTTGGTTCAGGACTTTTATGTTAGGTTTGAATTCAACTCAAATTTAATTCAAATTAAAAAGATTTAACCAAAATTCAATTTGAGTATCATAAATAACTATCCAAACTCACCTGAATGTTAGATTGGGTCAAACCGATCCATTAAAGTTGCATCTTTAGAAAAAGGTCATATAATAATTATATTTACATTTACACGAGCTTTAATATGATTTATTGAATGTGTACAATTTGTTTAGGTATTAGTCATATGAATTTTTCCACCTAATTTTTATGAAAAATCTTTACAAAATGAACTATTTAACATTTAAGCATGGTACAAGAGGGAGTAAATTGAGACATGTGTGAAAGTAGATGGGTAATTTTTCTAGTTTGCTATGAGGTAATTGTTTTGATGTTTAGTACCCTTCATATCATATTTGAGAAAGAGTACGATTCTTTCTACTTTTCTAAAACACAAAGGCCCAAGTCATTCAATTTTTTCGAACATTGATGTAGGACCTACATTCCAAATCTTGACGCTACTTTTAGCATGTAGCTCCCAAGTATGTTTGAAAGAGCTTTCCAAAGTTAAAAATAGCATTGAAGATGAAAGAAGACTGGGAGTCTCACACTCCCAATAAGTCATGGAGGGGACCAATATTTTCTATGAAAAGGACATTTATATTTAATTCAAAATATTAAAATATTATAACTCTCTTTATCTTTAATAAATATTTTTATAGTTTCATTTTCAATCCTATCATAGTAAAAACTTCCAATCATACGTGCAGAAAGTAAAATACTATCCTAAACAAGTTTAGTGAGAAGATAAGCTAAATTTGAAATCACTCACGGCTCTTCTGAGGCTCTACCCTACAGATGAGATTGTAACTACTGGTGGGGGATTGTTTTCAGTCGTGTCAACCAGCAAAGATGTATGTGTGTATTTGTAACTAGGATTTTTTGGATCTCTATTAAGCCACCTGCCTAATAAAACATCAAGGTTGTTGGAAGTGCTTAAATGAGGAGATAAGTAGATAAGGTAGTGGAGGGACCGAAATTAATTCATCATGCTATTCAAATTAATGGTTATCTTCGCTTTTTTTTTTTTTTTGTTGGAGGTTACTGGGCAGCTCTTTTTGGCTAAGTTTTTTTGTGCCTTACTTCAAGATTGATCCAGTTTAAGCCTGACAAATCTATCTCTAGGGCTGTGCGAAATTTTAGCCATTGCATTGATTCTTTTCTCACTATTTAAACCCCAATTGTCGTTTTAGGAATAAGAGGAACTCGTGTTGAATTTTGAGTTCCTCTTATTCCAAGTTGGGTGTATTTGTTTTCTTAAAAAAATCCATCATATTTGAACATCAAAATTGTTTTTGGTTGGATTTTCTCTTAAAATATGAGCTGATGTATTTAGTTCTTTCATCCCATCTCTCGTTGTTGTTATTATTATTATTATTGGATTGAGGTATAGCTCATCTTGTTCTTCGTTGTTGTTGTTATTATTATTATTATTGGATTGAGGTATAACTCATCTTGTTCTTCATTGAAAGTTAACTAAAATTAAGTCTGATGTTAACTTGAAGCGTGCTTTGAAAGAAGAAGACTGGTAGCCAAGGATAGAAGTTGTTAGTCAAATCATCAAGGAAGGATCGGTGAAATTGGATTAAATGAAATTTTATACTTAGTTGTCTTCATAATGAACGTTTTGATTGGGTGTACGTTGTGTTTTTTTTTTTTTTATCTTTTTTTTTTTTTAAATATTGGTAGCTAAAATCAAGTCTAATGTTAACTTGAAGTGTGCTTTGAAAGAAGAAGACTGGTAGCAAAGGGTAGAAGTTGTTAGTCAAATCATCAAGGAATGATGGGTGAAATTGGATTAAATGAAATTTTGTACTTAGTTGTCTTCATAATGAACGTTTTGATTGGGTGTACGTTGTGTTTTTTTTTTCTTAAATCTTTTAAAAAAAAGAAGATTGGTAGCTAAAATGATTGAATGTAGTCCTAGCTGATGCTACAGTAATGGAAGTTTGGGCCCTTTTTGCACAGAGCCCCACTTAACATTCCTAAATTAAAGCTATCATGAAGCATTAACACAAAATGATAACATACCAATGACTTGGTGAGATATATTCATATCGCATCGATATATCAAAACAGAAATTTTACCTCAAAACAGGAAAATTCAGCCAGCTCTTCACATGGAAAATAGGTCTCCTAGAATTACTTCCTTGGCATGAAAAGCAACTGCGTACTCTCTGCAGAGGGCATGCAAACCACAAGCTTAACCAAGGATTTCTGCAACAATACGATGAATTTCCTTCATATCTTTGAGGCTCTTCCTTTTCATTTACTCACAGGGTATCATACTGGAATTGCACGCCTTCCATCATATATACAATCCATGTAGTCAGTGTTGTTCTCACCATATGATGCAAACATCAAGAAGGCTCGACAAACATTACAAGTTCCACACAAATTCAGGCAGGCAAGAAACATAAAATGACACCTGTGCTCACTTGGGCTGTACTGTGGAAGGGGAATAGCCCACACTATTATCAAAAGCGGAATTATTGCCATAGGGATGGCTGGAAGTACCCGTACTTGACTCCTCATAGCTTGCTGAAGCAGAGGATGATTCAGGATTGGTATTCAGACCAGCCAGCTGCATGATGTTTTCAATCTCTTTCACCACCTCACCCATTGTAGGCCTATCAGCTCCTGATTCTTCAACACATCTCAGTGCTAGATCCACAAACTTGTTGAAACCTCCAAGTGTTGTGCCCAGGGTTGGGTCAAGAAGGTCCTGAAGGTTGTATAGATCTTTTGTCTTATCCATCGCTATCTTCACCTCTTTTACGATGTATTTCCCTCGCTCTATCGGCTTTCTTGCTGATATTAGCTCCAACATTAGCACTCCAAAGCTGTAAACATCACTCTTTTCAGTCAACTGTTGGGACATGTAATATTCAGGATCCAAATAGCCCTGCAACAATGAAGAAAGTTCAATTTCAGTGAAATTTTTTTAAGCAATGCTGTTGAATCTTCAATGAACTCAAACCTCCAGAATTGCTGAACTCTCGTTATTCCTTAAGGTCATAGACAACAGGTGTTCTTCTTGTTAAAGTAACTATCAGATTTGGCTATGACTTAAACGATTCTAGAGACCAAGATCATGTCCATCATTTATATCAAAATAGCATTTCCTTGAGTAAGAGGGTAAGATGCTATTCTTACCATTGTCCCTTTGACTTGAGTGGTAACATGACCCTTCTCACTGTCAGCCAAAAGCTTGCAGAGACCAAAATCGCCAACTTTAGCATTTAAGTGTTCGTCCAATAGAATGTTGTTTGATTTAATGTCCCTATGGATGATGGGAGGATCTGCAAGCTCATGCAAATATGCCAGGCCTCTGGCTGAACCAAGTGCTACCTTGAGTCTTCTCCTCCAGTCCAACCTGATTCCTGACCTCCCTGCATATGGAAGTGATTTGTCAATTGGTCTCAGAATTAATATTGGATAGGCAAGGTGACGAAATAGATGGGAAGTACCTGAAAGAGATTCCTTGAGACTACCATTGGGGACATACTCATATATCAGTATCTGTTCACCCAGCTGAAAGCAGAAACCGATAAGGCTGACAACATTCTTATGATGAACTCTTGATAGAAGCTCAATTTCTGTTTTGAACTCCAGACCACCCTGCATTGATTCCTGTTTAGCTCGTTTGATGGCAACCATTTGCCCAGTGGGAAGGGTTGCTCTATAAACCTGTGAAAATGGTGACACCAAAATGTTTAAAAGAAACCAATAACAACTAACATTAAAAGCATCCCTTTTGGAGGAAGTGCTACTATGCCATCTGCAATACTTCTACAAAGAAGAAAAGGGTCCATGTAAAAATAATTCTGTAGTGAAAAGGGAATCAGACTTTACCTTCCCATAACCTCCAGATCCAACATCATTGACGTCAGAAAAATTGTTGGTGCATTTCTTGATCTCTTCAAATGTGAACCGTCTTGCCCCTTTTAACTGAGGTATACCACCACTGCCTTTACTCTGATCCCAGTTTGCTGCATTTGATGACAAATGACTCATAAATACTATCCTATCCAGGACGAGGCTTAATTTAGATCAAATCCTAGTCTTACCAAAGGGGTTGCTCTGTTCAGTAGCCCTTTCTGCCCTCCTCTTTTGACGAAAAGCATAAACCCCCGCAAAGAGTAATAATAGCACAAGCAAGGAACCACCAACTGCTGCTCCAATGATAATGCCTGTATTTGATGACTTATTTGGTTCCGGAGATAGAGATACCTCTAGATGATGAGAGGGAGAGAGAGATGCATCACAATGAGATAAACAAGCTCTGTAGCAAATTTCTCTTAGTTTCAAATGAATATGTAATTACCTTCAAAGTATTGATACTGCTCACCATTGAAGTAGAATGGCCCAAAAGTGGATGGGGGCTTGAAAGTCTGGTTGCTGAGCGCAAACCCAACCATAGAAATCCCTGTTCTATTGAAACGATCTTGGCCATGTGGAAAGACTTTCAGGCTTACCTGAAGGTAATTATTTGAGTCCTTCATTAGATATGCCAAGAAAACTGAGTCTACAGGAAGTTGCTGGGACTGAAAAGATTGCATCAGACGCTGCTCAAGAGATATGTAGTAGCTTGAGTTTCCCAAGTTTGAAAAGGAAGGAGCTCTGAAGACAAGGGTTCCCATGTATGGATAAGCACATATACAGTTGGGGCTGGGAATTTGATCTGACCTACAGACAGAGGGCACACAGTTGTTTGGTGGTGTTGAATACGAGAAGTCGGGTTGGGAAGTCATGCAGTATTTTTCATTCTTTGGTCCTTCAAGACAAATTGGGTTTTCTACAAGTCTGCAAAAAATAATGAGAAGTTAACTCAATCAGATGACAAACAGTTTCAAGCTAGTACTAACATCTGGAGTATAAGTCTTACATTATCTCAACATCATGTCCTGCTCTTTCTGTAAAAGCAACAATGTAATTTTTCTGCAAATCAACGAGTTGTAGTTGGCTGCTATAGCCAGCACCAAAATCTAAGGTGCCATTGATTATGTTGTTCCTTAGAGACCTGTCAATTGTCATCACATGTTAAAGCAATGAGGTTATAATTATCATTTTCGTAACATGTAGATATATGAGAAGGCTCAGCGGTGCTAAACTATAAAGAAACTACATGTTTGTTTGGATTCTTCAACACCCACTTCATTGAATAGAGTGCAACTGAAGTTCAAGCTGATACTCACACAGTCTGTAATTGGGGAAGGCTGAAGAGGGAGGCGGGGATAGCTCCTTTAAGGTTTGTGTTCTCCATTGTTCTGCCAGTACAAAATTAACAAAGGATTCTGAATCTTCTCCTTTTAGCTTATCATAAAAGGCTTGTGTGCCACCCAGGCATGTGTGTTTGAGAGATGGAAATGACTTACAATGTTGTCAAAGACTGCAAAGTTGACAACCATGAAGGAACGTCCGACACGTCAAAACTGTTGTTGCTCATGTCCCTGCAGAAAACATTTCAATCAAATGGATTCTTTTCTCAGGCTATTCTCAGCATTTCCCTTTCCTTTTCCTTGTTCTCTACTAGATTTAACTGGGGGTCTAAACCAACATCTTGTAGAATACAACAATGAGGACAGAGTTGATAAAGTTGATAAAATGTTAGCTACTTACATGTAGTTGAGGCTGTTCATGCCGGTAAGATCAGGCACAGTGCCAGTCAACTTATTGTTAGACAAAAACCTGAAAAAGGATGACCAAAAGCCCCTTTTAGAAAGTGAAAATTTTCAAGGCAGGATAAGACTGACTTCCCTCATGAAACCAGCATAGAAACTTTATTTGGTAGTTCTCTTTGTAAGCTTACAGCTCCTTGACTTCTGTGAGATTGCTGAGGTTTGCAGGAACAGGCCCACTTAATGAATTTCCATCAAGGCGTCTGTATCCCGGAGAAGATATTTGTTAGAAATGCTTCACATGAATTCAGTGCTCTAGAAAAATAGTACAGATGCATTAGTATGTGATACAGATACTTACACCACCTCCAACGTCTTCACGAGTCCTAGTGTGGAAGGGATGCTGCCAGTTAGCCGGTTGCTCTCAAGAAGCCTGCATAATTAAGATACCTCATTAGAGAAAATATGTATTTTTGCCTAAAGTGATACTTTCTTCATTTAAGAAGTGAGAGTCTCCAAAAACTAAGTATTTAAGAATTGAAATACTGAATCTAGTAAATAGCCTGTTCAGTAGAACTCACAAGTGTATCAGAATCATGTTTGAGCTGAAAAGTTTAGGGGGGATTGAGCCAGAGAGCCGGTTCTTTCCAAAGTGGCTGTAGACAATTGGCAGAATGTTAGCTGCTTATTGATGTTGAGGCAATGAAGTGATCATAATAAGAAAAGGAAGCAACTAATTGGGTCAGAAATCCAAAGGGAATTTACAAATGCTTGGTGTGGGTGAGCTTATCCAGACCAGGTGTACTCCCATTAGAGATTGGAATGGTTCCAGTGAGCTGGTTGTCAGCTAGATCCAGCCAATAGAGTTTAGATAGATTACCAATGGAAGGTGGTATGCCTCCACTGAAGCTATTAGAATTCAGAGATCTGCAGAGAATAGAAATGGAGAGTCAATTATGATGGCTGAGGTAGCAACTGCACCGAAAATATGAAGTGAAAGATAAAAACATTAAGCATGTAAAAAGCTAAGGGAATATGAACTATAGCAGGAAGCCTCCAATGGGAGATCCAAAGGACCCAGAATCAGAACAACCCTTGTTAAAATGTTGTCATATGCTAAATGAAAATAATTTAGAGCATTCCAATCTAAACTCGACTATTCCAGAAAAACAACGGAAGACTTCCACAATTGAATCCTTACAAAAAGACCAGCTCTGTTAGAGATCCTATCGTATCTGGAATTGGACCAGAGAAACTGCAACCAACAAGGATTCTGCAAGGAAGGTTAAAAGAAATTGGATGGTTACAAGGATCATAACACACAAGCTGGATACTAACCAATGGTCTAACAACAGCCCGATTTTCCTTACAAGTTTGTTAGCTTCTTCAAACTCCCGATTGATGCTGGAATGTTTCCCGTTAGATTCTTGTTGTATGATAGATCCCTGAATGAATATGAAGAAGCTGATAATCAGGAATCAATCTAAACTATACTTTCCAACGAAAACAGATTAACTGAAACAGCTACCACCAACAAAAGAATTATTACAGTCTAGTGAAGGTATAAAATCGATCTGGATTAGAGATTTAATTGAGAAAAGGAGTAAATATATGAGTGGAAGACTTACAGAATCTGCAATTCAGATAACTGGTCGAGGTCTCCTGACAGTCCGCCCTTCAAACCCATGCTAGTTAATATTCTGAAATTGGAAGAAGTTAGGCTAATATCTTGAATAGAAGGCAAAATAAGGCAATCTTCCATAACCATTAAATGATGAAAACACACAACAGTACTTACATGGAGATCACACGTTGATTGTAGCACCCAATTCCTTCCCAACTGCTGCCACAGGGATCGAAGCCAACCCAACTGGGTGGGTAGTTCTCCCATAAGTCCTTGAGAGCTACTAGAGCCGTGGCTGCATTATGAAATTAAAGAAAAGAAACTTAATCATTCAAATAGGCAGGCACGCAGTGGCCTTTTGTTCAGCATTCAAAGAACTAGAGGTACCGGAGAGAAAATAAATTCTGTTCAGTATTCAAGTTTTTCAAACTGCTGTACAGAGCTGTACTGTTTGAAAGTATTAGAGAGGAGATGATAAGGGATCTGGTTATGGGGCTAAACAGATATCAGTGGACACCAAAACCTAACTGGTGAGGAAGAATGAAGTGAATAAAATGGATTTAATAATTGAAGTGACTCACCATCATCAGTGTTTGTCCTTGCCCATGTAGCTGAAATTTGGATGAAAACAATTAGAAGAGAGACCGGAATTAATCTTGAATCCATTACTCAACAAGGTGACCGACAGCAGGCCTTGAAACCTTCATATGAATGAAACCCAGTCACTGAATGTTGCTCTCATTGCCAACCGATTGTCGACGTTGCATTTTATTTTTTTGTCATTAAAAAATGTTCATTGGGTTGACTCGGTACTTGTTTCTGCAAAGTCTACACGCTCAAAAAGAAGAGAAAAATCCTGTGGAAGGAAGATGAACCCGTGGGTGTTATATCATATGCAAATTATTATGATAGGCTGGTATGGCCCATTTGATTGATCGATTTACAGAAGATGGAACGCAAATTGACCCGAGCTCTTCCACTCACCCATAATTATTGATGGTAAGTAGGGATATGAACAAAAATAAATTTGTCTCAAACAACAAAAGGTTCGGCTCATGCCATGTTTGTGAGACCCATCATTTTTATCTTTATTCCAATACCCTTTACAACCCGCTTCCAACAAATTCTCCCTTCTTTTACCGCTTTTGAATTGTTCATTTTCTTTTAAACACTTTTATAAAAATCCAAAATCAACATTATTTTTTATTTTTAAATTATAAATAAATAAATTACATTAATTATTCAAAAACTATTCTGAAAAATATTTTTTTTAAAATATGTTAATTTAAATGAATAAAAATTGTATTTTACATTTTAAAAGTAAATAATTAATGATTAAAACACTTTTCTTTTCTTTTATACTAAAATGCATTTTAAATTTTTTTTTTTTTTGCTATTCTAGAATAAAAATTTTAAATTTTCTTTTAATCTTCTTCCTTCCTTATTTTAATAACTTTTTCAACATGACTTTTAATAATAAGTTACATGAAATGTTGCAAATTTATCTACTAAGGAATTTTTTTAATGATTTGAATTAATTAAAAATTTATCAAAATAAGAAAAACAAATAGAGAGAAAGAGGATGGATGGAGTGTTTTTATTTTTATCTTTAAAAATAATTTTTATTTTCTATATTGTCTCTTTTTGAAAATGCATTTAATTAAAAAATGAAAACTATTTTTAAAAATGAAAATTGAAAACCTTGTTTACTATTTTTTTATATGAAAATAATTAAAAGAATTAAATTTCATTTATTGATTATTATTTTTTATTTTTTTCATTAGTTATTTTAATAATAAAATAAAAATATATAATATGTTCACAATTAAATAAACGTATTGGCCACTTGTGTGTTTTTTTGTTTAATATCTTTTACATGAAAAGTAATTAAATAATTAAATAATTAAATAATATTTATTAATCTTTTTAATTTTATTTTCTCTATTAGTTTTTTTTTTTGTGTAATAGAAAATTTTAATATATCCATAATTAACAAAGTAATAGATTAATTATACATATTTTGATCTATTAAAATAAATTACTTTCTAATTTAAATATGAGTTATTATTGATAAAAAAAAAAAAAGGAAATAAGATATAATATTGTAATATCAATAGTAAATATTAAAATTTCTTTTACCATGTTTTAATTGTTTTAAATCTCTTTTTGTGAAATATTTCAATCAATTCTGATTCACTCTCTTGCTTCTTCCTCTCACCTAAGATTAGAGAATTCTCCTTATATACATTCCTTTATCATATATTGGTCTCATGCACATTTGTATACTTGCACATGATAATTTGAATACTAATATCACTAATGATGATTGGGGAGTGGGTTTCATATTTAAGTTTTCCCTTATTTTTTCAACCAAATTAATGAAAGCATGGATAAGACATATATGGAGCTTATTTGTGTGATATATATAAAATTTGTGTCACTGTATAAGGGTGTTACAATAATTATACAAGGTCTATGCATTAATTGAACAAAGGGTGTACAAAGTTGCCCTTTTGTGAAGGATTTTAATTGATTCTCAACCATTCCCTATCTTATTTCCCTTAGCCAAGGAATGAACACTCTCCTCATACACATTCCTTCATAACGCACTCCTCTCACGCACTTTCTTACACTCGCACATGGCAATTCAAATACCTATCCCATGAATGATGCTTAGGCAAAAAAAGAAAAAAAAAAGAAAAAAAAAATATTAAAGTTTTTCGCCCTTTTACCAATCAAACTACTGGAATCATGTTTAACACAACTATAGTCAGACATTCACTATGATGGATATGAAATTTGTGTCATTGTATAAGCGCGTTATACTAACTGTACAAGATAAATGTATTAAGTATATAAGAGGTATACAAGACTACCTTTTGTGAAATATATCAATCAATTCTGAACAACTCCTTTATTTTCCTTATCACCCAGGGATTGTACACCCATATCATGCACTTTATTTAACTCCCACATGAAAATTCCAGTACTTTCCCTAGTCATGATGTTTGGGGAAAAAAATTTGACCTTAAGTCATCCACTCTTTTCTTAACTAAACCATTGGATGACATACATTACTTGATGACACACTTATCTCATGCATTTTTTTTTTGACATCATACATGTTCATTTGATTACCTACCCCACTAATGATGAATAAAAACATAAATTTGATTCAATTTTTTTCCATTTTACTTGGGCCATAACAATGAAAACATGGTTAACCCACCCCCATATGCACACATTGCATTTAGGTCTATGGAATTTGTGCAAGTATACAAGGTATTTACACTAAGTGTACAAGGAAAATATTCTAATTGTACAAGGGTGTACAAGACTACATTCCTTGAAGGATTTCAACTAATTTTCAAAAACTCACTCGACTCTAATTTCTAAATTTCATTATCCAAAATTTATAACTTCATATTTTGTTTTTTTTTGTATTTTTAATAACATTCTTTGTTTGGACATTCAAATAAGTTATGAAAGAGGAATAACCAGGGTACCATTACACTATAGATATGTAATCTGACTTCGAAATGACTACATTAGTGCTTAATCTTGATGCAAAATAACAATAAATGCAAAGTGTAGCTTAGTTGTACCACAATTGAGCATAACTAAAACATCTTTTGAAGGACAAACATAATTGTGAATGTTACAACACATCCAAATATAAAAAGAGTGATGAGTGTTTAAATACTTGAAGGAAGCGTTTGAATACTTGAAGAAAGAATTTAAACATCCTTCAGGATGTAAAAACACTCGTGGGAACATCCAAACATTCTCTTTTTTGTTCAAATGTTCCTTAAGGGATGTTCGAACATTGGATAATTTTTTAGTATTTTTATTTTATTTTTTATAAAATTGTAATTATAATGGTTTTCCAAATTAAACTCTTAAGTTTTTTTTTTTGTATAAATACATAAGTTTATCATATTGAATATGATGTACAAGGGATTAGTAATCCCCATAGACTCAATACTTCATCTCTCACTTTTTTTAACACCATTCTTGAAAAACACATTTTGGCAATTTCAAGGTCAAGGATTCGAGTCACTTTAATATAATTTTTAAGGTGGTCTACTAAGAATTAAGCACAAGGGAGTATTGCATCAAAATGTATGAGAAGAGTGTAGGTGCTAACAATATAAGACCTTAAATAGTAGGAGCATTCAATCAAGCAAATCAATGTACTTTTTTTTTTCTAATATTTAGTGGCTTATTTATGGTCAAAAATCCATTTTTAATGTTTTACACATAAGGGTTTCTAGGTGGGTTTTCCATATAAATCCCGTATTCACTACATAATTAATTATTATGGTACATGAAATTGATTTATCTTTACTCAACATTGATATATCTACGAAGACATTAAAAAATTAGGATAAATATTGTAATTTTGGGGATATCTTGTTTGGCCTACCTTTTCAGTTTCTTGAGGTAGTTTCATTAATCAAAATAAGATATATCACTAAGATTTTATATTGTTTGACCTCATATAAACTTTAACAAAAAATTTAATCATATATAATGAATCATCTAACCTAAGTTTTATTCAAAAACCCATATAATTTAAATTTTTTGAAACTCTTCTTCTCTTATCAATGTTTTCTTGTTGATCTGCACATATACTCTTTTTCCAACATATTTTTTTTCAAATTTTCTTATATCTTTAGAATTAAGTCTATATTTACAAAATTTAATATTATTAAAAAAAAAACCATAGTCTTAGACTTAAAGTGTGGAATACAGTACTCAAAATTTGACATATATTATGATTTTAAAATTAACTTCTATTCTATATGTATTTTTATAATTCATCATGAATAGTGATACAAGATTACATGGTGTAGTTAAACCCTTACTGTGAATTTGATCACATGCTAAAAGAAAGAACAAAAAATAAAATAAAATTGAAGAAACAAATAAAATTACAAGGCAACTACCTAGATGCATGTCCATATTATGAATGACATTCTAGAAAATTCTTTCCCATAATGCTAGGAATTAGAATGCCCTAGTTTCAAGATGAAAATCAAAGTCCCACAATTCTGGTTATAGATTTTCTTCACTTGTAGGTCCATGGACAAACTTGTTAAGTTTATCACACATGTCCACTTTGTTCCAAAACTAAAAGTAGAATCCCCAACTTGCCCAAAAAGAAAAGCCCACAAATAGTTCACATTCCCACCTAAACAAGCCAATTTTCTTGAGAAAAAGCTAGTGAAAAGGGAAAAATACAAAATCAAATACAAAATTAATCAAGATGATGTATAAGTATTTGGGAAAAAAGCACATGGAAAACTGAATTTCTAACAACCGAAAAACTTGCACTAGTGAAGATCTTATTGTCGATGAAGAGGAAAATGGCGACAATGAGGAACATGGGGATGTCGACTACGACAATGATGACAATAGGGATTGGAGCTCCTTTGGGGATATTCATGTGGCTACAGCAATGTTGACAACAACGACAACCACTAGGATCTAGAGTAGATGATGATAGCTATAGTTTAGGATCGTTTAGGGTTTTGGCCTCTTCAATTCTTCAGAAAAGGAAAACGAATAGGATAGATATTTTGAATTAATTGTCAAACTTGGAATCCATTTTACATATTGTATTTCGAGCATAATTTTGTTTTATTTTTCCATCTTAAGGGCATTTATGAGTTTATGGAATGTCAATATCCTTTATCTCAATTTGCAGGGCTTTGTTGGGTTTTGGGCCCAATTATGTTGGTTATGAGGACTTAAGGCCAATTTTCAGGACAATATGGGTTTAAAGCACAATTTTCTTGATTATTGCATCAGCTTTCCAATCATTTTCTAAGAAACATTCAAAACAAACTGTCAACTACAGTGAACTTTATTTAAAAGTTCAAGTTTAAGGGTAAAATAATACTTTTGAAAAAATATGAAAATAAAGTCCTCCCAAAATATTTATTGATCTAGTATTTATAATCATGTAATCTTCATGTGACTTTTTTTTTTTTTTAATGTAAAAAACAACTACTGTTGTTTTAAACTTAAATTTAAAACTATAATTATCAATAGTGGTTTTGGTATGTACAATTTTAAATTTAAAGTTAAAACCATAGTTATCATCTATGGTTTAAAACAAAAAATTAATAAAATGGAACTTAATGTTCTATAGACGCACTACTTTGATAAATATTTTTAATACGAGTTTGGATTGAAATTCTTTGGGTGCAAATGTATTTTGACCGATCATAAGTTGAACATGGGTCTCTTCCATTTTTAATTACTAGATATCATAGCGTTTGGCTTTTTGAAGGGCCTTTGTAGTGGTTGAGAATTTAATGAACATTGATGAGACTTGAGAGGGTGCAGTCAGTAGCAGTTATAATGCATGTGGACTTTTCAATTTTGTGTTGTGTGTCCCCCACACAAGTCTTTAACAAAGGCCCATACAAGGGTGGAGCTATAAAAATAGGACTCTCTAGCTTGCCTCAAAATCAACAAAGTTGAAAAACTTTCTTTCAATTGTATTGAATGTGATCAAAGAGGAAGTGTAATTGGTTTTGTACTAGTGGGCGTGGAGAAATTAATATTTCTGGTTCTACAAAGAAAGAGAGAGATGGAAATAAGAAGGCAAAGTAACAAGAGAGAGGAGGGCATGGTTTGTACCTCCTTTTGTGTCACGCCATAAATTTTGAGCAACCCATAATTTGACCGATTATCCTAGTTCAAAGGTTCAACGTTAAGAGTTACACCTATTCAAGTTAGCAATCAATTTGATAACCTGATATTTTTGGAAAAAAATCAACATCTAATCCCAAATAAATTTATTAAATTAAGTTTTATTTTATGATTTTTTTTTTCTTTTTTCCAAAACCAACCATCACATGTTGACGAGTATAATAAATCCACAAATCATCTTATCGTTTGAAATGATAGCACAAATATTTATAATAATCTCTAAGTCAAAAATATTTTGCAAAGTAACAAAATATAATTCAAGTTATAAAAGTTCATATAACTCAAATTAGTACAAATAAAAAAGGTAATATAAATTAAAAATAATTATTATAATTGTTATTTTACTTTTTAGGGCTTTTTGAAACACTTCATGATTTTCAACTATATCTACACTTAAAAATTTTATAAAATAAAGGGGTGACTATTTCCACGTTAATCGGTAGGATGTTTTACACCCAAATTGGTTAAAAATATTAGGTTAATAGAATACAATTATATGTCAAAATATAATATTACATTTACATTATGTACATTAAATAAAACCTCAATCATACAAATTTAATTCAGTCAAAATTATCACTTTTCTTATTCAATCATACATATAACATATCAACAATTCTAAATTTACAAAATAAATAAGTCATTTTAGTATCAAATAATGTATTAAACATACCACTGATAAATAATACAAATCATTTTTCCAAATACATACATGATGCAAATGTTTACACTCAATCAAACAATGCATTGTTATTCTCAGGATTTCGTCGAATGATACGAGTCTGTACCCAAATACACTCCCTATTCAAAATCTTTTCAAAGTAAACTTTTAGGTTTTTCACCCTAAGAAGTGAATTCTCTTCTCAATTCGCCCTCTTTGGGTCCTTCCATTTTTTTTTTCTTTTCATTTTTTGCACTCTTTGAGTTATTTTCATTCTCATTTTTATTTCACACAACCATCCCTTCAATTTTTATTTTTATTTTCCTTCACACAACCATAATGAATATAAAATACAATAAACTCACATATCATTATCCACAATTTTCTAGGATATAATTTTTATTTACTCCAAACATTCTCAAAAATTCCAACAACCAACACAACAATTTCTCAACAATTAAATCACCACAAATATAAAAAAAAGATTCACAATAATTCACATATCATTAAAAACATAGCCTAAAGCCAATAACTAACAAAATATTTTTTCTTCCATTAAATCATCTCAAATATCATTAGAAAATTCATAGTAAACCACATATCATCAAAATGCAACCTAACCATAATCGTATTAAATTTATTTGCTTCAAACATGCTCAATAACTCCCAATGCAACCATTTTTCTTTAGTTAAATCACCACAAATCTTAAAAAATAAATAAATAAATAATAAAATCTTCATAAATAATCTATAAATCACAAAAAAGAAAAAACCTAACAATAACCATACTCCAAATAACATGTATTTATCTTAAACCCAAATAGCACGTGTTTCATTCCAAAATCAAGTTCATGTTAAATCATCAAGAAAAATAAGTTGAAAGCATATCTGAATCTATTGATGTTGGGGATCTCAACTTTTTTATTTTATTTTATTTTTGGCCCATCATAAAAATAAAATAAAATCAAAGCACAAACTCAATAAATAAATAAAACTTATCTTATCACTTTAATGGGCTAATTGAAAAAGACAACTAATAATTTATAATTAATCAATATATGTGAGCGCACTTTAATAATTTCCCAACAATAATAACTTTACATAAATGAGATTTGAATATGAATATAGTTTATAAATTTGTCGTTATCTTGACAATAATAGGTATAAGGTAAAATCATTCATTTTTCTAGAATTTTCTTTTAAATGCATGTAATTGTGTAAAGAAAAAAAAAACCAAAAACTAACTAATCATATGATCCATTTATCCACCATATTGGAAAAAGTCAATTTTGTCCATAAAATAACGTTCCATCCATCTTTTCTTTAGTTACATCATGAAAGTTAATCATTTCAAATTTTTTTGCTTTGAAATTTAAATCAAGGAACTCTCGATAAATGATCCTTAGATACCCAACCCATCATCATTGACAATTAATTTGTGGTTTCGTTTATCATGTCATTTACCTTACATTATATTTGCCATTTGAAGTGTTTTTTTAAGAGAGAAATAGGAAGAATTGGAAAATTATCTACTAGGGACAAAGCCATTCAAGTAAGCTGTTTTTTTTTTCTATTATCCTTTGATTTCTTATCTTTTTCTCTTTCTATTTTTTTATTTTTAAAGATTTAATTGAAATTCACATATCTCTTTTCTTTATGTATTTTTAATAATCTTCTTCTCTTGAAAGATGTTTTAATGAAAATTATGTTTTGTTTTAGAGTATTTTTTCCTCTTATTATTAAAATTGTTTTAATTTACATACTTAACATGGCTTTTTTCTTAAAATGTAATACTTGGCAGTTTTTTATGGAGTCATATTCACGGACAAGTCCAAAAGAAAATTGAAAAAAAAAAACAATTTCCTTGGTTTTTTCACCAAAAGTCCTAAACGATTTAAGAATTTACCTAAAAATTTCAGGATTTTCATTTTTTACATTCAGTAAAAATAAATTGAAAAGATAAAAAGAAACTTAGAAAGATAAGAAAATTTTAGAAATTTTGAATCAAGTTATCGATATCAAAATTTTCAAATTTTTTTTAGAAAAAAGGTAAAAGTAACAGAGAGTCAGATTGGTACTAGCAAAAAGATAATGTGAGTAATGTGAGTGCAAGACACTATTAAAAGAGCACAATATTATTATTATTATTATTATTATTATTATTATTATTATTATTATTATTAGTTTAATAGACAAGTTTTCCAAAACCTTAGTCAAAAGGTTATCAGCATTATATAACAAAAGCACTTTTGACTATTTGCTAAATTTTATTCAAAATTAATTATTAATTGTGTGACATTCATTTTTAAGGAATCAACAACCAATTAATTTTTTTTATAAGGAAAAAAATGCTTTTAATAATCACTCAATATAAAATTAACATGAAAATAGCATGATTTTTCTTGGATTGCCTCATAGTTGAAGCTACCAGATATCACAAATAATTATTAAAAAAATGAGAAATTTGACCAATAATACAAAAAATATGTTTTAAAAAATGACAAATTAAAGTCAAATTGTGTTAGGCATAATCTAAAAGTTGTATCACAACTATTAATTTATTACCATACTTCAAGTCATTCCCTACATTATACTCATTTAGGCTAAGTAACTTGACTCAACGTAGGAGCTTGATAGAGAAGGCAATCCAACTCAACTCAAAAGCTCGAGACAAACAAAGGAATCAAGATTTTGGAAGAATAGAAGCTTTACTGCATAAGAAGGCTTTACAAAGCTCTCAAGTGCATCTTGGCTAAATAAGGCCACTACCTATTTATAAGGCCACTATCCATGGAACTCTTTGGAACCCTTAAATGTTCCCTTTACCCTACAATTCTCTAGAATCCCTTAGAAAGCTCAATGGAGGAGTTTGTGAGGGTCTACTCCACAATTCTCTAGAATCCCTTATAAAGCTCAAGGGAGGGGTTTATAAGGGAATATATATATATATATATAAGATTATTAAGTGTTGTATGTGCTTGAATCAAAAATGAAACCATCCTCTTAATCCAAGTTTTCAATAAAATAAGATTATTAAGAGAGATTTATCAAACTTTTAATTAATTAGTCCACTTCAATCATGGCAAATATTAGTATAAATTAAATAAAGGTTTATTAAAAAGGGAAGTTTGAGGTAAGTTATATATATATATATAAAGAGAGAGATAGATAGGAGCTATATTTGTTTAGATGTTTTAAATGTTTTCTATTTTCGTTGTTAAGAAAAATAGAAATCAAACATGTTTAGATAGTATATTTCATTTTTTTTCTTTTTCTTTTTTAAATTGAGGTCAAAAAATAAAAAAGTGAAAAAACGTTTTTAAACAAAGTGAAACCGGGATTTGGTTAATCCTAGTTTTGATGATAACAAAAAAAAGTATGGAACTAATGATTATATTTCATGTGTAATTAGTCTAAAGTGTTAATTACAAAGATAAATTAAGCTAAAGGAAAATAAAAAATAAAGAGAGGGCCTCTAATAGGATGAATCAAGACCATTTGTCAAGGATTTCTTTGTAAGGTTTTTGGTGTACTAAGACCATGCATTTCATTTTTACTTAAGCACCTAAAATTCATCTGAGTGATAAATTTTTAAATTCTTTCATAATTGGATAGTTTTTTTAAAAAAAATAAAATAAAATAAAATTAAAACCTTAAGTTAAATTCTTTCAAAACTTGGCTTAAAAGGTTTTAAGAAGCTAAACATAGGTTGCTTGAAGCTCTAAACCTTATAGTGAAACCAACTAAGGAGGTCATAAAGTAGTTGAGCTAGTTAGACTCAACCAGTTGAGGTACATTTGCACACCCTTTACTTCTAGTAGCTAGTGTCTAAGTCAGTTGAGGTAAAGCTTTAATCGGTTGAGGACTTGTCAAATTGATTGCTCAACTAGTTAAGGGCTTGAACCCCAAGGATCATTTGGCAATGCATTTTTTGCACAACGACTAGTGAACTGGTCAATGGGTTGGTCGATCACCTAAACTCTACCTAATAGCTAGTTTAGATTTTCAACTCCTATGAAAAAAAAAAAAAAAAAAAAAAAACTCTGAACTTATTGTTTTAAACAATGGAAGAGTTCTAAATTATTCTTCAATATTATTTGAGCCTTGAAGGAGTGTTTTGAAAAGCTTAAACTTGTACTAGGATTTTGTTAGATTAATTTTTCTATCAATATAACCTTATCAAGTGAGCTCAAGTATGTAGTATCACTTGAGGAAAAAATCTAAGTTTGAAGTATCACTTAATGTTTGTCAAGGGTAGTATATCACTTGGAGAGTTCATGTTAGAATAAAGCCCTAAAAAGTATGACATGATGTAACAAATTTAAGCTTTATTAATAAACTTATTTAATTATTATTTTAGTTCCCTTTACTAACTTATTTCAATTAATTGGTTATCAGAACATTCACACACCTATTACTTGCATTGTACATGACTTCACAAAATATACGAGTCATGGGTTCTTTGCAAGATGATAAGTAGTTCACAATCGGTTCATGGATTTGGACAATCTATCAGAGATTGTAATGCACTACCTCTTAATTGAAGGATGATTTATCTTAGTCATTGGGATGATTTTCTCATGGTGAGTACACTAGTGAATATAGTTGCACATTAGATAAGACCTACAATGAATCGTGACATTAGCTATCAAGTAGTCACGATTCACCAAGCTACTATAATACATGAATTTTGAACATTAAGAGAATATTGAGTCTATGTTGAAAGCTACAGAGGCTTTGACTTATGAGTGAAAGAAGTCATATATTCCCTATGGATTGGGTTATTTGTTGGGAAATCTAGATTTCTCTATTCCCTAGCCCTGGATCATGTACGGTGCATGCAAACTATCCTAAGTTGCTCTAAATCTATCAAAACAAAAACAAATGTTACAAAAACATATTAAGATAAAGATCTAGAGAAGAAAAAACTCAAACTTGGATATGGATGTTCCTAGGTCAATTCCATGTGAAGAAGAAGAAGTCTGAAGGTCTTGTACACCTAAGATCTTTTGCTTGATGACTCGAACTATGATATTGGCACTCCAAAGTTTAGGTAATGAAAGGGAATGAGCTTTTCTCTCTCTCTTGAGGTAGAAGACAACTAACTGGAAGTCATTAGGAAACCTTAATCCCTAAAGAGGTATTTATAGGGTTGTCTACTAGGTGTAAGTGACTTGAGTCCATATAGGTTTGGGTCACTTGATTTAGCCTAAAACAAGTCCTAATTAATTAATTAACCACACAAAACCATATAACTAATCACTTGATTTTTTTTAATGATTTGAATTAATTGAAAATTTATTAAAATAAGAAAAACAAAAAAAGAGAAAGATGATGGATGGAGTGTTTTTATTTTAAATATTCATATGACCTAATTTTAGAAGAGGGTTGTGTGAGTACATAGTATGGTAGAGATTGAATTTTATTATTATTATTTTTTTGGTGTAAAAGAGTAGAATGATATATTTACTCATTTTAGATGAAAACTAGTAGTTAAAAATTACATAGGCTATGTTTAAGTTTGGTTTTAAAGTATTTTTCTAGTTTTTATTTTCTATATCGTCTCTTTTTTAAATACATTTAATTAAAAAATGAAAACCATTTTTTAAAAATGAAAAATGAAAACATTGTTTACTATTTTTTAATATGAAAATAATAAAAAGAATTAAATTTAATTTATTGATTATTATTTTTTATTTTTTCCGTTAGCTATTTTAATAATAAAATAAAAAATATAATATGTTCACAATTAAATAAAGGAATTGGCCACTTGTGTGTTTTTTTGTTTGATATCTTTTACCTAAAAAATAATTAAATAACTAAATTATATATATATATATATATATATATACATTACTCCGTTTAATTTTATTTTCTCTATTAGTTCTTTTTTGTGTAATAGAAAATTTTAATATATCCATAATTAACAAAGTAATAGATTAATTATGCACATTTTGGTCTATTAAAATAAATTACTTTCTAATTTAAATATAAGATATTATTGATCAAAAAGAAATAAGATATAATATTGTAATATCAATAGTAAATATTAAAATTTCTTTTACGTGTTGAAATTGTTTTAAATATTTTTTTGTGAAATATTTCAATCAATTTTGATTCACTCCCATGCTTCTTCCTCTCACCTAAGATTAGGAAATTCTTCTTATACACATTCTTTTATCATATATTAATCTCACGCACATTTGTATACTCGCACATGATAATTTGAATTCTAATCTCACTAATGATAATTGGAGAGTGGACTTCATATTCAAGTTTTCCCCCATTTTCTCAACAAAATTAATGGAAGCATGGATAAGACACATATAGAGCTTATTCTTATGATATGTATAGAACTTATATCATTGTACAAGGATGTTACACTAATTATATGAGGTTTATGCATTATTGAACAAAAGAGGTACAAAGTTGCCCTTTTGTGAAGGATTATAATTGATTTTGAACCATTCCCTATCTTATTTCCCTCAGCCAAGGAATGAACACTCTCTTCATACATATTCCTTCATGACACACTCCTCTCATGCACTTTCTTACACTCACACATGACAATTTAAATACCTATCCCATGAATGATGTTTAGGCAAAAAAATAAAATAAAATAAAATTATATTTAAGTTTTTTTTTGCCATTTTATCAACAAAACTAGATACTAACTAAGGGTCTAACAAGAACCAGATTTTCCTTACAAGTTTGTTAGCTTCTTCAAACTCCCAATTGATGTTGGAATGTTTCCCGTTATATTCTTGTTATATGATAGATCCCTAAATGAATATGAAGAAGCTAATAATCAGGAATCAATCTAAACAATACTTTCCAATGAAAATGGATTAACTGAAACAACTACCAGCAACAAAAGAATTATTAGCATCTAGTGAAGGTATTAAATCATTCTGGATTAGAGATTTAATTGAGAAAATGAGCAAATATATGAGTGGAAGACTTCAAAATATGCAATTCAGATAACTAGTTGAGGTTTCCTAACAGTTCACTCTTCAAATCCATGCTAGTTAATATTATGAAGTTGGAATAAGTTAGGCTAATTTCTATAATATAAGGCAAAATAAGGCAATCTTCCATAACCATTAAATGATGAAGACACACAAAAGTACTTACATGGAGATCACACGATTATAGCACTCAATTCATTCCCAACTACTGCCACAAGGATCGAAGCCAACCCAATTGGGTGGGTGGTTCTCCCATAAGCCCTTGAGAGCTATTAGAGTTGTATGTCATAGACTGTTTCTTTGGTGTCTGTGACTGAAGCAAGGTGTTGATCAAGACTAGTATGTTGACTAGTTTGAGTTGAATGTAATGGGAATTGCTCTAAGGAAAGGATGTGTACGTGATGTTGGAATACTTCTTCAGAGTTCAACCAGACCAACCCATTTAAGTTTGGGGAGCTTGTCGCTAATCAAGGACTTGACAATGAAGAGGAGCTCGACCATTTCCTACACAAACTGGTCAGGAGCTAGAGGCCTTCCCCTGATGAGTCCATGACATGATGAAACTAGTCAGCATAGTGGCATGAAATGCATGGCATGTAGGTTGAGCCTTTTTTATTCTTGCCCATGGGGTCGCTGCACGGGTCATGTTGCTGTGTTGGAACCTTAGGCTCGTGACAAGTGGTATTAGAGCAAGGTAGGAGATCAAGCATGGTGGTGTTCCCTTATGACGATCTATGGTCAACAAGTTATCTCTCCCAATGGCAATACAAGTAGCCTATGAAGCCTAATGTTGTGACGGTGCGAGGGTGGGCACTGTGGCCTGAATCGAAGCTACACTTATAAGGACCCATGAGGGAGTATGGGTGTCTTTGGATCGCAAGGTGTCGCTAGCTGTCTAGTCACATGCATGGGTTTCGCTTACTAGGAGTGGAAGTTGGTGTTTGGGTGCACACTTCTGGGGTGTTATTGGGTTAACATGATGAGTGGATGTCGTGTGGATGTCTCATTTGGCCCAATGGGTTTTGGAAATAGACCTTTGGTGATTAATGGCTCGTACGGAGCAACATCATTTGGTGAAGACATGAAGCCTTGCACGAGGACGTGCAAGAGTTTTGGTGGGTGAGAGTGTCATGGGCTGTTTGTTTGATGTTTGTGATCGTAGTGAGGTGCTAATCAAGACTAGTGTGTTGACTGGTTTGAATTGAATGTAGTGGGAATTGCTCTATGAAAAAAAACGTGTACGTGATGTTGGAATGTTTCTTCAGAGTTCAAGTAGGTCGACCCAATTAAGTTTGAAGAGCTTGTTGCTAGTCAAGGACTTGACAATGAAGAGGAACTTGGTCATCTCCCACACAAACTGGTCGGGAGTTGGAGTCATTCCCTTGATGAGTCTATGGCAAGACGAAACCAATCAACATAATGACATGAAATGCATGGCGTGTAAGCTAAGTCCCTTTGATTCTTGCCCATGGGGTCACCTCACAAGCCGTGCCGCTACGTTGGAACTATAAGCCCATGACACTTAGCTGCATTATGAAATCAAATAAAAGAAACTTAATCATTCAAATAGGCAGGCCCGCAATGACCTTTTGTTCAGCATTCAAAGAAGTAGAGGTACCAAACATAATAAATTATGTTCAATATTCAAGTTTTTCAAACTGTTGTACAGAGTTGTACTGTTTGAAAGTATTAGAGATGAAATGACAAGAGATCTAGTTATAGGGCTAAATAGATATTAGAAACCTTTTGTACAGATATCAGTGGACACCAACCTAACTGGTGAGAAAGAATGAAGTGAAGAAAATGGATTTAATAATTGAAATGACTTACTATCATCAGTGTTTGTCCTCGCCCATGTAGCTGAAATTTGGGTGAAAACAATCAGAAGAGAGACCATAATTTATCTTGAATCTATTACTCAATAAAGTGACCGACAACGGGCCTTGAAACCTTCATATGAATGAAACCTAGTTATTGAATGTTGCTCTAATTCCCAACCAACTGAATGTCGACCTTACACTACATGAAGGCTTAGATGGGCTTTCCTTCATTTTTCTTCTTTTTGTTAGTAAAAAATGTTGGGAAACTTGTGTTTCCAACCTATGATTAGGAAAATATATGGTTTTGGAATCCTATATAAGTGAAATATGAGATTTCCGTGTTATTTGGAAAAATATTATATTTCTCGTGCACTATATGTTGTTTACATATGCATTTCCAAAATTGCCCTTTAATGTCTCCTTGTTAGCAGCCACCAATAACCATGTCAGCATAAATGTGTGCAATTTAATAAGCACAAAAATCTGAAACTTGAAGTTATCAAATTTGAAACCCACAAAACACTCGACCTAAGAAACATTTGAAATTTGAGGAAACTCTCTCTGTCACTTTTTCTTATTTTTCCATTACCTGATCTCAAGAAATTCGTATTTTCATAGCTCGTTTAATACATGAAGACAGACAGTCGATCTATTTATTCATGTCTTGACTAGGCGACGAATACCCATCTTCCCAAAGCCTTCTTTGTCTCATTTTGGCCTAACCCTAGTCTGTCTATCTTCACTAGCTGACCACCCAAACCCGATAGCCATCTTCTGAAAACCTTCAACGAAGCCAAAGTTGAGCCATATCTTCATATTTCTTCATCAAATGTGGAATTTTTTTTAAGGTTTCTGGAAACCGAAGAGAAGCTTCCTCTTGTTTTGGATTAATCAATCACAAGTGAGTTTTTCATTTAAGGATTCTTTTGGCTGTTGAGAAATGATTGGGGCTGAAGGTCTTATATTTTGGGATTTGTTGTATTTTGATTAATTTTGGCATGAATGAAATAGAGGGAAAATTTGTTTTGGTTAAAGAAATTTTCAAAGAGAGTGAATTTTGGAAACGAGAATGGTTGTTTTCTGTTGTTCACGACCCTGTGATTTAGAATATTTGAGTTTTTTTTTTTTTTTTTTGTTATATCTTAAATGTTTGTGTTTACAGGAATGACTATTTATGGGGAATTGTTTAGGGAAAAAAAATTGAGAACCACACTCATCATTAGAATCATGTTTTTAATGATGATTTTGTACTAAGAAACTCATACTAGCTACAATGATGCAATTGGAAAAGTTGATACATGGGACGGATACACACAACAAGAGCAGGTAGGATGAGAAGCCTGAATGAAGACTTTTTTGGTTGTTCTGTATCTTTTTTATGTTTTCTTTCTTCAAGACACGATGACTCTATTATATTTTTTTGTAGCATTTTTAGATGAATGTTAGTATGGTCTCTATGGAGAAAGGTGAAAAAAATATTTAGGATAGGAGGAGGAAGAAAAATATTTTTATTTTATTTTATTTTATTCCCATTGTCCTCTAAAAATATCCTAGAAAATTTAATTTTCTTTTTGTTTTGGACATTTTCATGGACGATCAAACAAAGAAAACAATTTTTTGTGAACCAGAAAAATGCAAGGTGTACAAGAAGATGCTTTGGAGAATGTCTGGAATGTATGAGGAGATGCCTTAAAGAATTATTGGAAGGTTGAAATATGAAATGGAAATGACAACCAAACCCATTGTACTTCTCTCACACGCCAAATGCACCCAAGACAAATGACACATTAGAATCATAAGGAACAAAACATAAGCCACTTTCCTTTTTTTAAGAAAGAAAACTTAGAATTTGTATGCAAATTGTTTAAATAATAGTTCTTATTATTTAAAATAGAAAATGGTATTTTTTTTTTTTTACTTAGAAAATATGTTTAATATTTTTTTTTAGAAGATAAAGAATGATATGAGAATTTGTGTATTGTATAAAGTATAGTTTCTTTTAGGGAAAATAAGTGAATAAAATTGTTTTTTCATTATTTAAGTTCCCAATAAAGGGTTTTTTTTTTTTTTTTTTTTTTTTTTTTTTTTTTTTAAGGTTTTGAAAAATTTCACACAAAAATAATAAAGAAAAAAATTCCTATAATTTTATTGTCCATGATTAAATTATAGATGAGGAAAATTTCTTAGCCCTTCTTCTCTCTTTTTATAATTTTTAATTACATTATTTTTGCATTATCCAAATATAATTTCTATAAAAAAAACAAACATAATTTAAATAATTAGAAATTTATTTTAGCTTATATTGACAAAATGCGTACATATTAGCTTTAATTTAAATTTGAAATAGGCTAAAATTTAATTTCCCTAGATATAGTTTTTAGCTTTACATTTCAACTAAAATTATTCCAAAGCTTATGATGTGTCAAAAATTCTCAAATTGTCTTATGTTGTGAGCTTTAACAAACAAATTGTCTTATACTCTAAACGTTTGAGTCATCATTTTCAGTTTAACAAAGTTGATAATAATAATCACATAGTACCTATGAACACTACGAGAAATACATTACTAGACATTGATATTCATAATACATTTCCACAACCAATGTTAAACTAGATATTACAGCAAAACACATGCTACAAAGAAGCCAGCAAAGAAACTGATTACATATGTATATGCAATATTTTGCAAGGAATGTTGATCATCAACTGCACATTCAAACTTTGGTTTGCTAGCTGATGAACATTCATCACTTCTTTTCCATCTTGGTGCATAGAATACCCAAGCTCAGACAACTTCCTCTCTAGAAGTATATGCTTTGTAAACACTCCACTTATAAATGAGCATATTCTTTTGACATTCAACCCAAGAATCATACACTCCATGTCTGCGACCCATAAACACTACATAGTATGTTTGTATATTCGTCATTTGATGACATAATTGTTGTTGGTTAATTTTTGATAATCAATCAAGTAATGACTATTGCAAAAGATAGTACAAACTGTATATAATTCACACATGTATACCACATTTTAGGATAATAACAGTGATGATTAACTACAAAATTAAAAATATAACAAGTAATGTTCAAGCTTCAAGGTCCGAGGCTTCGAATAGGTAATACCCAACTTTAACTAAGGTAGTACCTAAGGTCGGTTAAGGTAGTACCTAAGGTTGATTACGGTGGTATGTAAGGGCTATTAAGGTAGTACCTAAGGTACAACCCCAAAATACCAAAGGTGAACCAATTGAACACACTAAATAATCACATAATGACATGCTCTAAGGGTCACAAATGAAGGTTTGAGGCTTTGGATAGGTAGTACCCAACTTTAACTAAGGTAGTACCTAAGGTTAGTTCAGGTAGTATGGGTTTATTAAGGTGGTACCTAAAGGCTATTAAGGTAGTACTTAAAGTACAATCCCAAAAAAACCAAAGGTTAACCACTTGACTACACAAAATAATCACATAATGGCATGCTCTAAGGGTCACAAATGAAGGTCTGAGGCTTCGGATAGGTAGTACCCAAATTTAACTAAGGTAGTACCTAAGGTTGATTACAGTGGTACCTAAGGGCTATTGATTCATACCTAATTGGTGTCTCAGCTGATTCGTGTCCAGCTGGTGCTCCTTGATTGAGGGATTAATCAACAAAATTTATAACCTATTACACCATATACTAGGGTAGCAAAGACAAAGCTACTATAGCATAGTGGCTCTAGGATCGTTCACTGGGATGGGTTTTCACTTCACAAATGATATTAATTCAAAGCTGAATTGGTGCCTTTTCATTTCAAGGTTAACTTTAAAAGAAAACATAAAGATGTTTGAATGAAAAAGGAAAGGTTTTAAGCTAACCAAAAGTAGTAACTGATTTTACTTATAAAGAAAAGTGTTTCTTGGAGTTTAGATCACTAGGCTCAGATTCCTCATACAAAAAGGGAGTTCCGGTCACTTGTTTCTTTTCCTCGCATTAGAGAATTAACATATAGTTCCTTCTCCAACCGGTGTTGTACAGATGCTTCCCATTAATGGGTTCAAACACTAAATCTCTCTCACTGATGCATCTTGCAATGGCTCATACCTCTCACCTAGCACTTGCCATTCAAGGTGATCTTTAACCTTGGATTACCCGTCAAAAGCTCGCAAGAGGTAACTAATGGATGTCTCCTAAGAGTCCAAAAGCTTACCAAGTGTTGGCTATTCTAGAAAATCCTACCTTCAAGTCACCTACCAGAGGCTCGCAAGGGGTAAACTAGTGCATCTCCATGGTTAGAGATCACTTGCCTTACCAAGTGTTGGCCCAGGTGACTTCAAGGTGTTTTAAGTTAACTAAAAACATTAGAAACCATTCACGGGACACACTTTCTCTTCATTAAAAACTAAAACAACAAAACTTCCAATTTATGCATGAGGAAACTTACCCGGCTACCTTAGCTCCAAGAGACAAAGAGCCTAGCCTCTCATCCTCTGAGAAAACATCTCAGAGAATGTTTGGCTAGCAAGAAAATGAAAATGAAAGAGAAGACAAGAATATATAGGAAAAACAGAGCAAGTGCTCTGTATTTTACTTCCTTCCCAAAACTGTACAAAGGATCTCCTGGAACAAAAAACTCTAAGACCCCCAGAACAGGCTCCTCGGGCTCCCTTTAAACCAAAATTACAATGATAGCTATTCCCTTGATATTTTGCCAAATTCCTAGCTTAAAAACTAAGGAAACCTATCATTGGTGACTTACAAGGAGAATTTGGGCATTTGGGCAACAAAAATCTAATCAAAAAATATCTCCAAGTGTCGGTTACAAATATCGGGAAGCACTAAGGACCACTTCGCAGGTGACAAGTGAGGTCTGCGAAATTTCGCAGGTGCACAAAAGGGGCTGCGAAATTTCTTCATAGTAATCAGGTGATTCAACACCTTTGCAAAGTGGACTTCCATCTTGTGGTGTTTGGCTTCCATCGCGGCGTGAAGCTTCAGGGGAACTCCATAGCACTGTGCAAAAAGGCTGCGAAATCACTTCGCAACAAAATGGTGATTTCGCAGCACTTTTCTGAAGCCTTCCTTCTTCAGCTTGGAGTAGTTATCTTCCAAAGGCTGTAACTTCCTCATTTCAGCTCCAAATTGCACACGGTTTGAAGCATTGGATTGTTGACTTCCTAAGCTTTCAAATGACATATTGTATGCATAATTTGGACATCAGGAAGTGCTCCAAAAGTGTGAAAGAAGACTGCAGCTATTGTCCTCTGTTTTCTTCACTCTGTTTTTCTCCTCTTTGCTTCTCTCCTTGCATTTCGGATTTTGCTTATGGCAAAAATGCTTCAAAGCTTTGATTCTTCATTCCTCTAAGCTTCCCATTGCTTGCCAAGGATTCCATATAACTCTCCTCAATCTCATAATGCTTTGGTGATCAAAATACTAACAAAAACACCAAAACTTACACATTTTGATTAGAATTGATTGAAAGGGGCCTTAACATGCTAATTGGGTTAAAAGGCACTAACTACTACTCAAAAGTGTTGAAAAGGATTAATTAGAAGCTATCAAATAGCACTTTTTGAGTAGTAATCACTCCCCCCAACCGACATATTGCTAGTCCCTTAGCAATGAAGGAGAGAAAAATAAAATAAAAGTACCATAATTTACAACATCATGCTAATCAAAAAACAATTTTCAAATGGCATGATTGATCAAACTCTCACATGGAACATTAAAGAAATAAAACTCAAACTTCAATTGGAGCTATCAAATAATTTGCCTAGTCACAATTCATAAAGAGAAGGCATTATGCAAATTTAAGCTTTAAAATCATTTCCACTTCCAAAGGACCAAACCTTACTCTTCCACAAAAATCTATGTGTTACTTATTAGTTTCCAAATATAGTATGTCAAACTAATCTTTCCCCTCAACCTAGTTCTTTTCAAAGCTTAGCAAACTAATCAACCTCCAATAGGCTAAGAACGCACCTCTTTTCTTTCACAATTTTTTTTCTTGTAGGAGTGCAAAGCTTAAAGGCATTCTTTTCTAAATTGTCCATGTAACGGGGGTCCATCGATGACTCCCAACCAATTAAGGTTTAGGGCATCAAGTTTTAAGGATTTTTCAACCACTAACTCCTCGGATTTCACCCCGGACTTTTGAGAATGAATTTTAATACCCAAGCACCTACAGTATGCTAAACTCCACCTATCCACCCTTGTAACGAGCATTGAGGTCGGTGACTCCCAACCAATGAAGGCTTAGGGCACCAGGTTTTAAAGATTTTCACCATATACCCCTCAGACCTTGCTCGGGTTTCAAGGCAAGCAAACATTTTTCTTTCTTTCTTTTTTTCTTTTCAAAGACTCATTGGCCTTTTATAAGGTGTCCCAACACTATTAAATGAGGTCAAAGGTACCAAGTCTAAATTTTCCTAAGTCAAGAGGGAAATAGTTTTTCATCTTATAATCGGAACTTAGTGTGCACAGTGTGTGAATAGCTTAAAGTGGAAGAACTGAGGTTGAATTCAATAGATGTTTCAACAATTCATCAACTTTAGTAAGCATAATACAAACTCTAAGTCAAGTAAAAAGAACAAAAAATTCAATTTCTCCCTTTTCATTTTGAAAATTTTTCCTTAATAACCATGAAGAGTAGAATAAAAACTTAAATTTTTTAAAAATTAAGCAAAAAACAACTAAATTACCAAAATAACTTAGCATTAATAGCAATACTTATTTCCTCAACTCTCCCCCCAACCAAGCTGAACATTGTCCTCAATGTGACAAAAGCGATTAAAAAATAGGGAGGAAGTGGTACCTCCTGAGTGACATGGAGTTTGAGTCGTATAGGAGAAACCACATGTTTCAAAAAAAACAAAAGAGTTAGTGAGTAGAGGAAATAGAAAAATGCCAAGTTTAAACAAAAAATGATGTCTATATATGATGTATCATCAGTAATACATCCAATCCCAGAATATAAGACATCAAAACATGGAATTATGTATACTAATATAATAAGTAAATACAAAAAAATAAAGAGATGATCAAGTAGTGGTAGAGTCCTGTGGAGCTGATGCATCTGTGGTGACTTCTTGAGTGGATTGGATCAGGACTTTGGCCTTTGTTCTGGTAGTCTCCTTAAATGGCATAGTCTCCTCAACTGGAGCTCTCAGTTGGTAGCTATGGGATTTGATGGTTTAAGGAGGTAGGAAATGGAATGAGAGGCTTCATGTGTGTGATCTCAGGGTGCGCGGGGCTTTCCTCTAGTCTTGGCCATGGCTGAAATGGAGAGGTGGCTGTTCATGAGTTCCAGAGGGTACTCGGCTGGTGCGTGGGGCTCTGTTGGCATTTTAGCAACTTCTCTTAGCTTTGCAAGGTGTTTTTGCAAACTTCCCTCCATTTTGCATGTCAATTTCGAAATTTAAAGGCCATTTCGAAGCTTGGAGGTGATTTGGCAGCTATTTCGAAGCTTGGAGATCATTTCATAGCCATTTCGAAGCTCAAAAGTGATTTCGCAGCCAAAAAGTACCTTGCAAAATGGAGCTTTGGCTGCGAAATTGGAAGTTTTTACGTTCGCAACCATTTCGCAGCTTTTAAATACCCTGTGAAATTGGGACTTTGGCTGCGAAATTGGGAGTTTTTATGCTTCCCAGTCGTTTCACAGCTGCGAAATAAGGGTCAATTTGCTGCAAAAATGGCACTCGTGTGCCAAAAGTTGGTTTTGCAGCTTTGAAATCCTCTGCGAAATGGAGCTTTCCCTGCGGAAATGGGATCTTTCATGCTTTGGTGGTTCGCAGCCCACTTCGCAGCTGCGAAATTGGGGTCACTGTACCGCGGAATGGCACTCGTGTGCCAAAAGGTGGTTTCGCAGTTGCGAAACACCCTGCGGAATGGAGAAATCACTGAGAAATCACTGCGGAATTGCATTTTTTTATGCCTTAGTGGTTCGCAGAGCACTTCGCAGCTGCGAAATGGGGGTTCCTGTGCTGCGGAGTGGCACTCGTGTGCCAAACACTGGTTTCGCAGCTGCGAAACCATTCGCAGAGGAGTCAATTGAGTTGCGAAACGGTTTTGCAGCAAAAGGCCGATTTCGCAGAGGCTGCGAAATCTCGCAGACCCCTGTTTTTCCCCTGTTTTTGCTCTGTTTTTGCTCTGTTTTCGCTCCGATTTCTTCCTTTGCATTTCCTCCTGATTTTGATCATCCAAAAACCTATATTACATCAAAACAAACTAGAATTAAAGCATTAAAATCAAAATTAAAGCATTGAAATCAAAATTAAAACATTGAAATCAAAATTAAAACAAGTAATAAATAAAACAAAAAGCTATGAACTAGTTAGTCTTTAGAAAGACTAAGTCCATCAAAAAATTTGATCCTGATTTAGCTTGCCCGGATCCCATATGAAGTTTGCATCTCTCACTTGAGGCTTGCTGAGTATGATGGCAACAAAACCAATTCCCTTTTTGTCATACAAGGCTTGGAGAAAAAGCGGATGCATGTGTTTCTTCATTTCTTCCTTGATGACTATCCTCTGTGGTTCTCCTTGTACATTAACATCATAGCCATCTTTCTCTATCCTTTTCCCCTTTCTCTTTCCTTTGATTTCCTCCCTCTTTTCTTTCTCTGTTTCACTCTCTACCTCATGCTCTAGCTTGCATGTGGGCAGATCAACCTCTTTACCACTCCTCAGAGTGATCACTTCTTTGACTTCCCTCTTTTGTGAAGATTCTCCCTCCTTAGCCTCCATTTCATGGATACTCATGGAATTTTGATAAGGTTGAGAAGAAGAGTTTCCTTTTTCTTGCATTGTGTTGAGGTTGGCAAACCTTGAGATTGAATCTTGGAGATTATCTATCTTCTGAGATAGATCATGTTGCACTCCATCCCTTTTTTTGTTCAATGAACTCTCTACACTGTCAATTCTTTGACTGAGCTGAGCATTGATGGATTTGTTAGCTTCAACAAAGTCTTCCATGACCTTGTTAAGATTCATCATAGCTTGTTCAAGGTTTGAGGCTTGCTGAGGTGCTTGAGCAGGTTGCTGGTACTGAGGTGGCTGTGGTTTCCAAAAGAATGTTAGATGGTCCCTCCAATTGGAATTGTAGGTGTTGCAATCACCAAACATTTCCCTCACGGCTGGAATGGTAGGACACTCTTCAACCAAGTGCTCATAAGATAAACAAATGGCACAAGGCATAGCTTGCAATGGTGTCTGAGAGATGGCTTGCACTTCTTGCATGTTCTTCATTTCTAACTCATCCAATCTCCTTTCCATAGCTGCAATCTCTGCCTTCATGTCCATGCCGTCATTCAAAATGTACATCTCACCCTTAGCTTTAGGTTGAGACATCATTCTTCTCATATCTCTAGCATTTGGTTCACCCCATTCTCTTGAAAATTCAGCCACATAACTGATGAAATTCATGGCTTCCTCTGCTATGGTATTCAATATGGCATGCACAACTAGCAAATTGTGAATTAAAAACAGAGAACACAAAAGAAAATAAAAGAAAATAAAATTCTAAAGATTAAGACTAACTAAAACTAGCTGAAAGGTTAACTAAAACATAAATAAAGAAAAAGAACAATTAAAAAGAGTTAGTAAAAGAAAAGAAAAGTCACCAACTTGTGATGAAGATCACAAGTGTTCTCAAAGATCATATCACTGCAAAGTGGCACCATCCCCGGCAACGGCGCCATTTGATTCATACCTAATTGGTGTCTCAGCTGATTCGTGTCCAGCTGGTGCTCCTTGATTGAGGGATTAATCAACAAAATTTATAACCTATTAACCATATACTAGGGTAGCAAAGACAAAGCTACTATAGCATAGTGGCTCTAGGATCGTTCACTGGGATGGGTTTTCACTTCACAAATGATATTAATTCAAAGCTGAATTGGTGCCTTTTCATTTCAAGGTTAACTTTAAAAGAAACATAAAGATGTTTGAATGAAAAAGGAAAGGTTTAAGCTAACCAAAAGTAGTAACTGATTTTACTTATAAAGAAAAGTGTTTCTTGGAGTTTAGATCACTAGGCTCAGATTCCTCATACAAAAAGGGAGTTCCGGTCACTTGTTTCTTTTCCTCGCATTAGAGAATTAACATATAGTTCCTTCTCCAACCGGTGTTGTACAAATGCTTCCCATTAATGGGTTCAAACACTAAATCCCTCTCACTGATGCATCTTGCAATGGCTCATACCTCTCACCTAGCACTTGCCATTCAAGGTGATCTTTAACCTTGGATTACCCGTCAAAAGCTCGCAAGAGGTAACTAATGGATGTCTCCTAAGAGTCCAAAAGCTTACCAAGTGTTGGCTATTCTAGAAAATCCTACCTTCAAGTCACCTACCAGAGGCTCGCAAGGGGTAAACTAGTGCATCTCCATGGTTAGAGATCACTTGCCTTACCAAGTGTTGGCCCAGGTGACTTCAAGGTGTTTTAAGTTAACTAAAAACATTAGAAACCATTCACGGGACACACTTTCTCTCATTAAAAACTAAAACAACAAACTTCCAATTTATGCATGAGGAAACTTACCCGGCTACCTTAGCTCCAAGAGACAAAGAGCCTAGCCTCTCATCCTCTGAGAAAACATCTCAGAGAATGTTTGGCTAGCAAGAAAATGAAAATGAAAGAGAAGACAAGATATATAGGAAAAACAGAGCAAGTGCTCTGTATTTTACTTCCTTCCCAAAACTGTACAAAGGATCTCCTGGAACAAAAAACTCTAAGACCCCCAGAACAGGCTCCTCGGGCTCCCTTTAAACCAAAATTACAATGATAGCTATTCCCTTGATATTTGCCAAATTCCTAGCTTAAAAACTAAGGAAACCTATCATTGGTGACTTACAAGGAGAATTTGGGCATTTGGGCAACAAAAATCTAATAAAAAATATCTCCAAGTGTCGGTTACAAATATCGGGAAGCACTAAGGACCACTTCGCAGGTGACAAGTGAGGTCTGCGAAATTTCGCAGGTGCACAAAAGGGGCTGCGAAATTTCTTCATAGTAATCAGGTGATTCAACACCTTTGCAAAGTGGACTTCCATCTTGTGGTGTTTGGCTTCCATCGCGGCGTGAAGCTTCAGGGGAACTCCATAGCACTGTGCAAAAAGGCTGCGAAATCACTTCGCAACAAAATGGTGATTTCGCAGCACTTTTCTGAAGCCTTCCTTTCTTCAGCTTGGAGTAGTTATCTTCCAAAGGCTGTAACTTCCTCATTTCAGCTCCAAATTGCACACGGTTTGAAGCATTGGATTGTTGACTTCCTAAGCTTTCAAATGACATATTGTATGCATAATTTGGACATCAGGAAGTGCTCCAAAAGTGTGAAAGAAGACTGCAGCTACTGTCCTCTGTTTTCTTCACTCTGTTTTTCTCCTCTTTGCTTCTCTCCTTGCATTTCGGATTTTGCTTATGGCAAAAATGCTTCAAAGCTTTGATTCTTCATTCCTCTAAGCTTCCCATTGCTTGCCAAGGATTCCATATAACTCTCCTCAATCTCATAATGCTTTGGTGATCAAAATACTAACAAAAACACCAAAACTTACACATTTTGATTAGAATTGATTGAAAGGGGCCTTAACATGCTAATTGGGTTAAAAGGCACTAACTACTACTCAAAAGTGTTGAAAAGGATTAATTAGAAGCTATCAAATAGCACTTTTTGAGTAGTAATCAGCTATTAAGGTAATACCTAAGGTACAATCCCAAAATACCAAGGGTGAACCAATTAAACACACTAAATAATCACATAATGACATAATCTAAGGGTCACAAATGAAGGTCCAAGGCTTTGGATAGGTAGTACCCAACTTTAACTAAGGTAGTACCTAAGGTCGGTTAAGGTAGTACTTAAGGTTAATTAAGGTGGTATCTAAGGGCTATTAAGGTAGTACCTAAGTTACAGTTTCCAAAAAACCAAAGGTGAACCACTTAACCACACAAAATAATCACATAATGACATGCTCTAAGGGTCACAAATGAAGGTCCGAGGCTTCGGATAGGTAGTACCCAACTTTAACTAAGGTAGTACCTAAGGTCAGTTAAAGTAGAACTTAAGATAGATTAAGGTAGTACCTAAGGGCTATTAAGGTCGTACCTAAGGTCAGTTAAAATAGTATTTAAGGTATATTAAGGTAGTACCTAAGGGCTACTAAGGTAGTACCTAAGGTACAGTCCCCAAAGTACCAAAGGTGAACCAATTGAACACACTAAATAATCACATAATGGCATGCTCTAAGGGTCACAAATGAAGGTACGAGGCTTCGGATAGGTAGTACACAACTTTAACTTAAGTAGTACCTAAGGTCGGTTAAGGTGGTACCTAAGGTAGATTAAGGTGGTACCTAAGGGCTATTAAGGTAGTACCTAAGGTACAGTCCCCAAAAAACCAAAGGTGGACCACTTGACCACACAAAATAATCACATAATGGCATACTCTAAGGGTCACAAATGAAGGTTTGAGGCTTTGAATAGGTAGTACTCAACTTTAACTAAGGTAGTACCTAAGGTCGGTTAAGATAGTACCTAAGGTAGATTAAGGTGGTACCTAAGGGCTATTAAGGTAGTGCCTAAGGTACAGGCCCTAAAATACCAAAGGTGAACCACTTGACTACACAAAATAATCACATAATGGAATGCTCTAAGGGTCACAAATAGAGTTTTGAGGCTTTGGATAGGTAGTACCCAACTTTAACTAAGGTAGTACCTAAGGTAGATTAAGGTGGTATCGAAGGGCTATTAAGGTAGTACCTAAGGTACAGTTCCCAAAAAACTAAAGGTGAACCACTTGACTACATAAAATAATCACATAATGGCATGCTCTAAGGGTCACAAATGAAGGTCCCAGACTTTAGATTGGTAGTACCCAACTTTAACTAAAGTAGTACCTAAGGTCGATTAGGGTAGTACCTAAGGTAGATTAAGGTGGTACCTAAGGGCTATTAAGATAGTACCTAAGATACAGTCCCCAAAATAACAATGCAACTTGCAACCAGATATGTTGTAAGTTCCATCTGGATTCAATATGACTTGTAGACCATATGGTTATTTGGGAATAATATGGTTCCCACAACCTAACACAAAAGTTTAAGTCCACCAACGACTCCAAAATCATTTATGTGCTCCATTTCGAAGAAAGGAACTAAAGAAAAATAAATGAAAATTATTTACTTTCAGATTTTGGTTTGGGGTTAGGGCAAAATGTAACTCAATGATAGGAAGAGATATCTTGTTCACGAAGCCAATATTTTGGATTCCAGCTTTTCGTTTCGGTACGCACTACTATAGTAAATTCACAATCACATATGCGCCTTGAAGTCGTCTTTTAACCAGACGTTCTTAGGATGGAATGTTCCATTTCATTGCACTTTTATGTGGACAAGAGAGAAACATGCAAGTTAGAGTTTTGGATTAATGGTTTTTTCTCTCAAATAAGACAATTTTTGGGAATTTTTAGATGGGTCTCGGGATCGTGTAAGTGATGAAACCAAGAAAGAGATAAAGAAATGTTCTCATATCAAAGAGAAGAAAAGTTTCGGATTAGGGAAATTACAATTGGTTGTTGGGTCGGGTGATTTTTCATAGATTTCAAATTCAAATTTTTCTATTTTAAAAATTTTTAGTCTCTCATGTGACATGGAGGGCTCCCTGCTCATATGGAGACAGGGTTGCAGTTGACATGAAGGCATGGATGGGCAATCTAGGAATATAAAATGGAGTCAGCAAAGAGTGTATGAGAAAGATAATATTTTTCCCTTTTATAATCAAATCTCATATTCCAATTGATTAGAGTTTGATTATCATATTACTTTTAAATAGTAGGCTACAAACACAACTTTCCCAAAAATGTTCATTGGGTTGACTCAGTACTTGTCTCTCTGCAAAGTCAACACACACTAAGAAAGAAGAAAAAATCCTGTGGAAGGAAGATGAATCCGTGGGTGTCCTTTTATATTATCTGCAAATTGTTATGACAGGGTGGTATGGGCCATTTGATTGACCCATTTACAGAAGATTTAATGCATCGGCTTTCAGGTCCTTTTCTGAGAAACATTCAAAACAAACAGTCAACTACAGTGAACTTTGTTTTAAAGTTCAGAGAGGGTGCAAATGCATTTTGACTAGTCATCTTTGGCTTTTTAATTTTCAACTTTCTCTTGCTTTTCCTTTGGCGATCAGTTGTTTTCATAGGCTTCTTTCCCTTGTGTTTGTGCATCTAGAAACTGTCTTTTACTGTGTCTGCATGAACAGATAGTGAGAAGGACAAAAGAGTGGGCACCAGAAGACAGAAGAAGACAGTGTTGGAGTTGACGTTCATGATGACATCCTTATGAGTCTGTGTTTTCGATCCAAACTCATGGGCTTTTCACCATTCCAAAAGTCTGCTTCCCTCTTGGGTCAGCTAAGAGCTTCAGACTTTCCATTTGAAAATTGTCTCCCCCCTTGTTCACGCTCATGAAAACCATTTTTTTGACCCTTCATTTTTAATTGTTGCATTTCTATATTCTATGCCTGGGCAACCTTCTCTCTTCACTTTTAATTCCATATGAAATTGAAATTTCTGCTGCCCTATTTTATTTTATTTTAGTTTATTTATCCCTGTTTCCCCTTATCCAAACAGATATATACCACATGAAGCGCTAAAATACTTTACACGTGTTCAATGGGATTGAAGCTAAGAATTGAATAAACTTTTAATTAATTAAGAAGAAATTTCAAAATATAAATTCTTTTATAAATTGAATAGAAACCTCCTTTTTATCTGATAAGTCGCAAAAAAACCACTTTATTAGAGGGTCATGTCAAATGAATCTTAAAATAATTTTAAGTCTACAAGTTCTTAAGCTGGTTGCTTCTTTAGAACAGCTTTGAATAGCTTTTAAATAGATGAGTAGTAATGCTATGCTTTCGTAAATAAAATTTTTATTTAATTAATTTTTTTCTTTTAAAAAAGAAATATCATCATTACTATCAACTAATAAAAAAAAATTTATGATCGATTGCACTATAATTACTTTTTCTTATCTTCTTTCATTAGTTTAATGATATCGCAAATATTATGAAGTTAAAAAGATAATTAGGCTAAATTTGAAATCACTTGGCTGATGAGTTTATAGTAAACAAAAACATATTCATTTGAAATCTATCAGCACAGTCCTTCCCAGAACTTGTGTGGGCTTTGCTTGCTGATGCCAACTAAAAGTTAATACCAAAATTGTTCTTGTGGTGAAAACTGATATCAAATTGCATTGAGACGATGACAACCTTAACAATTTTTTCCTGAATTTCAAAAAATGATCATTATCTAGAGAGGTTTATATATTCCTTGAGTCGTTGCTCTAAATTTTGCTTTAACACTTGATTTGTCATAGATTGTTTCTTACTTCTCCATGTGAAAAAATTACTTCCAAAAAAATGCGTGCCATCCATTGGTGGATAGCCCCAACCCAATTTGCATCAATATAAGCTTTTACTTCCAATTTTCCACCTTTTTCTCAATAAAATGCCCTTTCTTGGTGATGACTTTAAATACTTAGGGATTTGGTAGGCAACTTCCGTGTGCTTTTCCTTTGGTACTTGCACAAATTGGCTGATCACTTTAAGTACACAGACAATATTAGGTCTTGTATAAGAGAGATAAATTAGCCTTCCAACAAGTCATTTATACTTCTTTGGGTGATTAGCTTTCAATAGAGTTGTCCATTAGTTTGCATCCTAGTGTACAAGCTTCCTTCAATAAGTCAAGGGTGTATTTTGTTAACAAAAAAAATACCCTTTTTTGAATAAATCGCCTCTATTATGAGAGAGTATTTTAACCTTCTCAAATCCTTGATCACAAATTCACTTGCCAAATATTGTCATAGCTTATCAATTTGATCTTGGTTATTATCGATTGCAATGATTTTATCTACATAAACAATTAGTCCAGATAGTTTACTCGGAGATTCGTGCCCCATGGATGGTGCAAAATCACATTGGCTTTGTCTATGCCTAAACTTCACCATAGCTTTATAAATCTACTAAACTAGGTTCTTTGGGATTGTATAATGACTTCTTGAGTTGACAAACTTTTCCTTAAAGCTTGTTAGTAAAACCTAGAGGAACTTTTATGTATACTTCTTCCTTTAAATCGCCATATAAAAATGCACTCTTGATATCAAATTGTTGCAAAGGCCAATTCAAATTAGTAACAAGAGATATTAAAATTTTGGTGTTGTTCATTTTTAGTGTCATCATAGCAAAAGTTTCTTGATAGTCTATGTTATAGGGTAAAGTAAACCATCTAGCCACCAATCTTTCTATAAATGTCTCCAAAGATCAATTGACTTTGTTTATTTTGTTGTGAATATCCATTTGCAACTTTCAGGTTTCTTTCTTTTAGGAAAATCAACTCCTAGGTTTCATTCCTTTCTAAGTTTTCTATTTTCTTGAACATGGCTTCTTTCCCCTTTGGATTGTTGAGGGCTTCTTTGATAGTTTTAGGAATCTCTATAGTGAAGAATTGAGACATAAAAGCGTTAAAGGTAGTAGTCACCCCTTGAGTAAATATAAAACTGAAAATTGGATACTGAGTACATGTTCTTTTCCCTTTCCTAAGGGCTAAGAGCAATAGGAAGTAACAAATCAGAACCAATTGAATCAATTAAGGGAATATTGTTATATCTGGATTCCTGATCCAATGGTTGAGCATGTGCCAGGTCCATGATATAGGGTTTTTCTTGCTTGTATAGACTTTAAATGGAGATGCACAATTTTTAATTTTTAATTCTTTAGATGGAAGATTTAATGAGTCAGGAATGGTAGGGATAATAAGCACATCTGTTGGAATAGTGCAAGCTTCAATAATGAGGGATAAGCTTATCTGTTGGAATAGTGCAAGCTTCAATAATGAGAGGCTTGGTTGGAGGATGAGACTTCTTGAATTTTCACGCATATTGAGACAAGACCTAGAATTTTCAAATTCATTTGAGGGAAAAAAGACTCTAAGCATCCACATCTTCATTTCAATTCTCCCCCTTGAAGTTAGGTCTCTGATAAATACTATTGATTTAAAAAAATAGAAAAAAAATTACATACATGCTAACATATAACTTTCTTGTAGAAAGATAAAAACATTTCTACCATTTTTCTATTAGCAAATAACCAAGGAGCACACATTTAAAACCTATAGGATCAAGTTTTAATCCATTTTTGCTACAAGGGTCACTTCCTAGTTTAATTTATATTATTAAGTAAATTAAATATATTTAGTAAAATAATTTAATATCATAATTAAATTTTCAAAATGACTATAAGTATTAAGTCAAGATAGTTGACTTATTATTAATCTCAAGTTTTGTTTTTTTTTTTATTTTATTTGCCCACATCTAATAAGAATATATTTAACAATCATCACTCCACATTCATGACTCATTTTTTATGAAAATAAATATTAATTAAATTTTTTAGTAATAAACAATAGTTACAATTAATGAGAATAATTATGTTAATTTAATAAATTTAAATAAATTTTAAGTTAATTTTATCACACAACCTTAATACTTAAAATAAAAAATAAATAATAAGTTTTAAATTAACAACTTAAAAACAATTTAACTTAAAATCAACTTAATTAATTAATTAATATTAAGTTTTATCAAATACACTGTTTATAAATGAAGGCCCCCAAACCTTGAATTCTATAGGATAGCCAATTAATTGAGTAGTTGTCAATCGACAAGTTTTCGGCATCTATATAATTAGTCATAGAGTTTTTTCATGGAACTTCAGTCCATTTCATTGACAAATCACATGGCAGAACTGAGAAGCATTACCATTGATGTAGTAATATAGATACGAAACAACAAGTTGTGGAAACTTTGGACAGACATTTTAGTATGGTCACAGTAGTGCACGATTTGTCGATTATTTATTCACAACCACCCACAATGTTCCAGCTGATGAAATGGCAGCCCACCCAGTATTGCCATTCCACAAGATAAGCCAAATCTCAAAAAGCTCCATTTTGTGATTCAGAAGTTGGACCTGAATAAAGAAACAAAACAATAGGGGAACGATGGTATATATCTATCTCCATGCAGGCATATAAGGATAATTAAGATTATGTTTAGCTCCGGAAAATATTAGGGAAAGAAAAAAAATATAAGAAAAATAATTTTTTCCTATTTGGTTTTATTATAAAAAAAATGTAAAACAAAATTAAATATAATTAAAATTATTAAAAATTATATATATTATTAAATTATTTAATCTATATATAAAATAGTTAAATCCGTGAAAAAAGTTTGAAATAATATATAAAAACAATTTATTAACTTTAAATTTATTTTTTATTTTTCTTCATTTTTCCTTTTATTCAACATTTCCACTTTATTTTCTTCCCATTATATTTTCCTTCAAACTTTTTAGGAACAACATAGCTTAAAGAAACCAAAAGGGTATCAGTAGGTACTGGTAGGTTAAGTCAACCCATATGAGAGACGAGACTGAAGTACAAACCTATGATTGAAGGTAATCGGGCTGTTTTTCAGGCATGGCATCTTGGAATGCTGGCAATTCATTGTATGCGTCATTCAACCTCAATAAAAGAGGGAATTGAGTCTGCAAAAACAGTTCAGTGACACACTTAACATTCGGAAATTAAAAAGATGAGGAAGCAATGGAAGAGAGGGCATGCACTAGTCTTGATAAAGAACACAGAAAGATAACATAATTGGTGAAAATTAATGACAAAAACCTCCACTAGTGCACTAGTCATGGAAAAAGGGAAATACCACCAAAACAATTAATGGAGATTAAGTACCATGTCGACATTGAACCTTGTAAGCGCATCATGAATCTGGGGCGCTAGAAATAAGTCAGCCTGCAAGGAATAGGTGCCAAAGTTCATCATCTCTAGAAATACTCTTAGCAGCATAAATAATTTAACACAAGACCCCTTCTACAGTACCATAATTAGGAAATGAAGAAGCAGCTTTCTTTGACACATAAGGATTGCAGTTCCAAGAAGAATACAGAGATGGGTGTGTGTATACTGTATACTTTAATTTGTAGGCACACAAGGAAACAGGTAAAGCATTCTCAAGAAACAAACCAGGAAAACTTCATCTCCACTTGCATATTTTGCAGCATGGTCTTTTAAGAGCTTCTCCAGTGCTGATGAGGTGAATGCAAGTAATGGTAATTAGGCCAAGGCCCATATTCTATGTATCCGTAAGGCAGAAACAGTCATCTTTGGTAACTCCCTACCAAATAAAACAGCATTAATACCTGCCAAGCCTTTTTCCATGTGATGTTTGACCCATGAGAGCTTCTCATCACTACCAACCTCTTCCGCAATATATTTCTGTAAAAGGAAAAGCATCAAATTAAACGTCTGCTTCTTACTACATGATGAAAATTTCATGAAAACATGATTGAATATCAGTAATGATCAAAGGAAATATACAAGAGCTAATTGATCTCAGTCAGACACATATATTTATACACCTGTTCAACCAAATTCTGAAGTGGCTGTATGCTTGAGGAAACAAAACTAGCAGCCTACAAATCAGGGTTAGAGAAGAAATCAATTAGCTTGAATTGAAAATTACTTTCAAACACATCAGAGAATAAATTAAAAAAAAAAAAGTTTTACCTGGTAATTGATAGCTCTTTTCTTTAGATCAGGAGGCAACAATGGATGTTGAGGATACTTGTCTTCCAGATACTGTACATGAAAAAGCAGATCATGATACATTTTAGAGAAGTATGAAATGAGAGGCCTCTAACCAGGACCAAAGAGGATGGGAGAAATTGCAAAAGGACTCACCATCAGAATAGCAAAAGATTCAACAACTACCATGTCCCCATCCACCAACGTGGGCACATAATTGAGAGGACTGAGCTTTGAAAACTCTAAAATTCAATAGAAATACTCATGAAAAATAACAGAATATATAAACATATAATACAGATAATTAAGTTCAGTATTCATAAATTATGGAGTTGTTATCTGACCTGGACTGAACTGCTCTCCTTTCAACAAATTCACTGCTTTGTACTCGTATTTCAGACCTGTTCAAAATCCAATGGTTCATTGATAATCACATAAGTCCCAGATGGGAAAAAAAGAAAACAAAGAGAAAGAGAGTAGGGTTTGAAGGAAGCAATGAGAAGAAGGGGACCTTTCAAGTTGAGGGCAATTCGGACACGGCTAGAGCTGGAACTCCGCCAGGATGAATACAGCTTCAGCTTGCTCTCCTCCTATCCCCATATATACCCCCATACAACATATATAAACATATCAGACATATAAAAGAAATTATAATTAAAAAAGAAAAAAGGAAGAAGAAGAAGACCCACTCACCATAGTTGCAGTTTGATTCACTCGCTGCTCACTGTCACACTGCTCCCTGTCCTCCTCTAAATGACCAAGGAAGACGACAAAAATGCATGAAACAGAGTATACAATTTTGCCACGATTAACTTGCCATGTCATTAGCTTCCACGCCTCGTGTTAGTTTAATTGCCACGTGGCGTGCATGTTAAGAAATCATAATTTCATAAATTGATTTATCATTACAGTATCTATAATTAAGTTCCCATCTGGCTAAAAATACAAAAAAAATAATAATTCAAGTTTGTCCTCATGAATTAAAATTATTTTAAGGTAACCAAATCATGGTGTAATCATGACTTCTAATAAACCAATTCTCTACCTGTTGGTTATAATTTTGTTAAAGAAGCTTATAACTTACAATGGAGATTAATATGAAAGCACCAAAATATTGCTTTTTATAGAATTTTTATTTTGACTTATAAAGGTATTTCTTTTTATTAGAAAATATTTTATCCAAAAAAGTTAAGTAAATATCTTAAAGCATTAGAATAATGCATTTATAGAAACCACGACGAAGAAGATATATAACATTAAAATAATATTAAAAACAAAAAATTATCATCTTATCCCGTAGATATTGGCTTTAATCTAAACCATATAAATTAATTTATTTTTTCTTTTTCTTGCCATCCAAACTAAGAATATTAACCATATTAAGTGCTGAAATAGTTTACAAATGTTCAATGCTATTTGAAACTAAGAATGAAATGGTTTTTTTTTTAAAACAAACTTTTAAGAAGAAATCTCTAAATGTATATATATATATAAATTAAATAAAAACCTCCTTCCCAATTGGTGTGTAAGTCTTGAAAAATCACTTTATTAAAAGTCATGTCAAGTGACCCCTAAAATAATTTTAAATCTACTAGTTCTTAAGCTTGTCGCTGCTTGCGAGCTGCTTTTTAAAGGCGGCCTTAGAAATAATTATTTTCATTATGCATTTGCTATTATCTTTAGTAATTTTTTTTTTTTTTTCTTTGTAACCGCACTTGCAACAACCAACACCAAATAAATCGGGGTATTATCAGTGATGGGATTTGGACTTGGGACCATGTGCCTCTTATTGGGATCACACCTCCCAACATTCACCCTGACTAATTGGACTAACCTAACGGGCTTAAAGCAAACAGGAACTTATTCATTTGAAATCAAGAAATCCCAGTCCTTGGAAACTCTGGACATACATACTATATAATCACAACAGTTCATGATGATTATCAATTATTTATATTCACTTAACCACAATGTTCCACCCCATGAAATGGCGGCCCAGCCCTTATTGAGATTCCTTGGGCACAAGATCTGCCTTGGACCTAAATAAAGAAACAAAACGAGGGAGAAAGTTTCAGCAGAAAATAGAAATGATGGTTCTTCTTCTATTCAGGTATATATGAATAAAGAACCAAAACGAGGATCACTATGTAGTGATAGATTAAGTCAAAACATAGAACTAAGGTGGTGTTTGTTTTTAGAATTTAAGTTATTTGTTTTTCTAATTTTTTATGACTTATTATAAATTTTTTATTAAATAGAAAAATCTAAAATATGTAATATTTTTTAAATAAAAAAATAATATATTGGTTTTTTTTATTTTTTAATACTTAATAGATATAAAATTCTACAAAATAAACCAACCTAATATTTAACACTATTAAACATTAAGATTCTATTTAAAATTAAGTAAAAAAACAAACACCACCTAAAACTACAAAGTTATGTAATATTTTTTTCTCATTCAAGTTTCTTCGGTGTTATAACTTCTCAATAGTTCAACCCATCAGTTCAACTGGTATATGAGAACAGAGTGAAGTACAAACCTATGATGGGACGTAGTCGGGCTGTTTTTCTGGCATAGCATCTTGGAATGCTGGCAATTCATTGTATGCGTCATTCAACTTTAATAAAAGGGGGAATTCAGTCTGCAAAAACAGTTCATGGACAAGAAATGAGTCAGTTGCACCCATCTGAAAGCAGCTGATGCAGGATAAGAAATGCAATGTTAGGATAGTCCATAAGACATTGAATAGAACCTAGTGAGCAACCCAATTTAGGGGGGAGATAGATTGATTTTTCATGAATTGTACTCGCAATCATTGAATAGCTAAAGTAAAGAATAACAAAGGAACAAAAAAATGAAACTGATAAGAACACAGATGATCATAGAAAAATACTGGAGTGGTGGATGAAGAGACCGAAATCATTCTGAAACAGAGGCAAGATTTACAATAGCAGAAGTAGAAACACTATAAGCCAGATTAACGTTGTTCCAACTAAGAAGATTCCAGTAAAAATCTTAAGGCCAAGGTCCAGTGGAATGGAAAATTTCACCAATCATAGACTTGATACAAGTCCTAGCTGATAGTACAGTTATGGAAGTTTGGGTCCTTTTGCACAGTGCCCTACTTAACATATCAGAAGTTAAAACTATCACAAAATAAAATATAACTTAATGATTGAAACAATGCAAGAAAGGACATATGCTAGTCTTGATAATTGATGAAAATACCAAACACCTCCACTGATCTGGAATTTTTCTTTCTTTTTCCTTCCAAAAATGGAAATAATACCAAAAAAAACAAAAAAACAGCATGCATCAATTTATAGAAGGGAGATTACCATGTCCATTTTGAACCGTTTAAGTGCAGCATGAATCTGGGGTGCTAGAAACAAATCAGCCTGCAAGTAATAATGAGCAAGTTCATCATGCCTGGAAATAACCTTTGCAGCATTAAATTTTTGACAAAAGCTTCCTTCTACAGCACACTAGGAAATGAAGGACCATGTTTCTTTGACAGAGATGACTCCAATGTATATGCAATATGGCTGATACAAGAATCAGGCACATCATCTTTTTTACATCAGCAAACAGTTTCTAAAGCTTGGTTAGTTTCAGCTCTGAGAAACTACATTTGGCATTAGACCATGTAATTGCATTCCTGAAAAATGAAGGTCGGCTAGGATGTTATAAGTTACAACTGATGCTAGGACAAGAGTAATGGCTGGTTTGCATACCTTGGCTTGCAATGATGATGTGAGCCAGCAAAGGGAAGCATTATTTTGGATTTCTTTACACTACCATATCCACTAGATCATAGTGGCGTTAGAGGGTAGAATCCTTCTGGGTGGTTGATTTGCTTGACCCAATAAGGAGCCTCTAGGAATGTTTGGCAATTCAAGCACATAAGAAAGATGGGTGCATGCTTCTTTCAATAATACTTTAACGTGTTGAAGTTACCCTGGCAGCCTGGTTCAGACTTTTATTGTATCATTTTCATTAGGTTTGGGAGAAAAAAGGCATTTAAAATTGTATACATGAAACCAGATAGCTTTCTGTTCAACCAGACAACTACACCAGTGTTGCATTTGAATTCTTAACTAAGGGATTAGGGATTCACCATCCAAACACAACAACAGCCCCTGCACACTAAACTAAAACCATTACATGTGTTACTATTACTCGCCAAACCCCAACCACATTGCCATTCTAAGAAGAATATAGAGATGGGTGTGTAGAAACATGAGTGTGGTATATTTTGTATACACAGGAATGAAACAAGTAAAGCAGAAGAAACAAATCAGCCAGGAAAACTTCATCTCCAGTCGCATATTTTCCAGCATGATCTTTTAATAGCTTCTCCAAGGCTGAAGTGCAAGTTATGGTGAGTAGGTCAAGGCAATAATCAATCCATTAAGCAGAAACAGTAATCTTGTAACAAACACAAAAAATACTATTGATCATAAAAATTGTGTTAAGTCGAATCCATAACTTGATTGAGAGTTTTTCATTATTTAGAGAAAAAAAAAAAAAAAGGTTATGAGTTATTCATGCATACATTGGCTTAGTCAGCAGCAAGCTTTTCGGCCAATTGTAGACATACTATGACATGTGCTATGAATGAATCAAATTTCTCCACACACAAAAAGAGCCAACGTTAAACCAACAATACCCATTCAACCATCTGCTCTCCCCCTTTGTTGAGATGATGTCCATGGAATATCTCAACATTAACGTTGTGCATCTAGAAAGGACAATATGGTCCTTTCACTAATTCTAAATCCTTGAACATTGTGTACCATGTGCATCAACATTTCAACTAATTTTGAGGTGCTTAGAAGTTTGTAACTCTAATTGCATTTTCACAGTATGAAAATACAAATAGCTGGAGTTATAGCTAATTGGGAAATAGCTTTGTGGCCTAGAGATATGTTTATATTGGTTAATGCAGAGGCTGTTCCATCATGTGAAATGCAAATCATATTCTGCCTTTTTCTTTTATTATCTCTCTTACTCACAATTTGAGGGGTGCTCACAAATTTCTCTTTCACCAAATCATGGCTCAATGGAACGCATCAGATTGTCATATAGGGGTGTTTTGGCCTTTCTACTTGCATTCAAATGATAACGATGCTGTAGGAATTACAGCTAATGGAGTGACACTAAGGAGGGTATTTAAGATTGGAGATAATGAACTTTTGGTTACACCTTCCAATCCCCTTAACCCTTAAAATGGGGTGGGCTATGGCAAGGTAAAATTTGGGTAACTGATATCCAACCAAATCCAAAAAGAATGGGGTCTCAGTTAGATCCCAAACTAACCAACATAATAATTTTTTGGGGCTAAAATTATGACTTGCCCCAAAAGATTAAGCTATTAGAGAAAAAATCAGCAATGTCAAGTTAATACCCTCTTTTTATGCAGAAAGATAGAGAAATATGAGTTTCAAATAGACAGGCAACAAAGGGCTTGATCTCAAGATCTCTAAGGCCAAAACTCTATTCCATGCTTAGTACACTTACCCAAAATGCTTAAGCTTCTAGGGAGGAGCCAATAATGTACAACAGCAGTCATTTATTTTGTCAACTTGAAAATAATTTTGAAAAACTTTTGAAGTTTATCATTTTGAAACTTCTTTTGTTTTTGCATGTGACCCCAGTAAAAAGGTCTAGTTCATTAAAGGCGTTTCAACCTGATTATAAAAAGGCTAGGCTTGAGTTATGCTACATCAATTTACATCTGCATGTCACTAGAGCTTGTATAAGATTTCTACATATGTTTGTCTAGTCTAGGTTTGTGAAAGGATCAAATTCTCAAATCTTAGGACAACAAGATATTGCTGAATCATCTATGTCCCTCTGTACCCTCAGAAAGATATAGAATAATATATTTAACGGGGGTAATCCATACATGTTGACATCCATGCAACAGAGAAACTGTCAAGGAAGAACCCTAGGAAAAATTCGAGCAAATATAGAATCCATTCCTTTTTCTCTATTTTGGATACTTGACAGATACATAGGCACAAGTATGTTTCATAGCCAGTAGTCATACTCATGTCATGAACTATCCACAATAGTGTTCAATAAATTTTGATATGCTTGTGCAATGTAGGCTTCAAGTTAGAGAATTTCAGACTTAATCAATCCAGCCTCAACCAATTGCCAACTGAATAGCATATTCTACTTCTGATTATTCATTTTATAGACTTAAGAAAAAAGGGAAAATTTTATTTGGCAATGCAAAAAACTAAAGTTGGCATGCGCATCATTTTATAGACTTAAGAAAAAAGGGAAAATTTTATTTGGCAATGCAAAAAACTAAAGTTGGCATGCGCATAACTGCAGATAGTGCAAACAAAGCCAGACATGCCATCCTTTTCAGAAGAATAGCTTTAACAAGTGGTCACTAAACCAAAAATTACTGATCTGATTTATTCATTTGGACGAAAAATACATAAATAAATGTCTATATAACTATAACAAAGTGCTGGACCAAAAAACAAGAAGTGAGCTGGCTAAAATTTAAGGTTTCAGGAACAATTGCCAGAAATTTAACTTCTCAGAAATTCTACACTGTTAAAACTTCTTGGATGTTCCATATGACACCGCGAGGCACAATCATACTGCTCATGCACATGCATTAATATGTTCCTTTTTTTTTCCTCTGTAATTTTACTTAAATATAAATGAATAGGTTCTTATGTAACTGACAAAACTGGCCAAGTATATAGGCTTAACAAGTTCCAATAATAACATTTCTTGATTGAATGGCACTCAAACATTCCAGTTTGATATTGCCATAACAGTGGGACCTAGTCTTCTTGTTGAAATATTAAGCAAAACTTGCAATGAACATGGTGAAGGACTTAAGCAAAGCATCAGGTTAAACTATGTAATAAAATTCCATTACCTGCAAAGCCTTTTTCAATATGATGTTTGACCCATGTGAGCCTCTCACCACTACCACACTTTTCCTCAATATATTTCTGTAAAAGGAAAAGAAGAAAAAACTTAATTCACTCTCAAAATCTCATGAAAATATCACCTGGATATCAGTGATGCAAAGGTAATGTGCAAGTACTAATCCCAATTGGACACATACCAGTACAACCAAATTCTGAAGTGGCTGTATGTTTGCAGAAACAATATTGGCAGCCTACAAATTAGGTCAAAAAAGAAATCAATTGCTTGAATTGAAAAGTACTTTCCAAAACATCAGAGAATAGATATAAAGCCTCAGAATACTTACTAAAAATGCAAAGAGAAAAATGGTCAAAAGAATCAGTTTTTTTTTTTTTTTTCAATATTTTATAAAAAACAAATAGGTAAATTACTTCTGATAAAAAAAACTACTAATTACTATATAAAAAAAAAATGAGAAAGGATGCAAGAAATGGAAAAGAAAAATATTGAACCAGGGATCAAGAATAAATTTAAAAAACCTAATCATCTCAAGGGAAATCTCAAACAAGGAGGTTCCTTGGTGCCAACAGATACAGATTGGCAGACCAAGACAGCCGATAAAACGACCAAGGCATCTTTTTATTGAGATCCAAGATTTTTCAAGTCCATGCATCACGTCTCCAAGCTCCCCTCTCACATTGAGACACCCAAGAGAGAACAACAATTGATCCCATTCTACTTGATGGGTATTGATCTCCAAAGCCTCTGTCTCAGAAAGCACGCCAACGAGGCCAGAATATCTAGTTCTACAGCCAACTCATCATCTACAGGTTTTGAAAAAGCTATAATGACATCTTCATCAGAATCTTTGATAACAATTGCAAACCCATTGAGCCCAGGATCCCAAGCAAACATTCAAGACTACTTTTGAAGGAGGCTCTACACCATTAAAACCCCACCTTGAATGCTATTACTTTGTAAACCTCACTCCAATTGTATCCCTGCACCAAAACAGTTTGATGTCTCACATGTAGCCAAATTATTCTTTAGGAAAATAGTTAAGCTTCATGGATTATCACTTTCATAGCGTCTGGTAGGGATTTCAAATTTGTCAGGTGTTTTTAGAAGACACTTCGGATAAATTTTGGCCCCAATCTGAGATCAGAGTTCATCCTCAAACAGAGGTTGTTTAATCATAATCTAGAAGACTTGCATAGAACCTTGTTAGAGAGAAACACTCAATTAACAATTCTGTTAACCACTCTATATTTGGCATCTAGAGGGCCATGGCACTTCCTATTCTCTTTATTTGGCATTTTGTGGGTTATCCCTAATTTGGTGAAAGACTTACTAATGCGTTGAATGGGAGGTTTTTTGGGCAAGAAGAGAAGAAAGGCTTGGAGAATAGCTTCTCTTTGCCTATTTTGGACAATTCGAAAGGAACATAATCAAAGAACTTTTGAATAGGTGCAATGCACAAACTAATCTCTTAAGGATTTCCTTATTTCTATTCTATGTATGTGGTCTTGTGGGTTGTTCAAGATTGAAGCTAGTCCATCATCCTTGATAGATTTCATTGAGTGGCTATGTACTAAGTATTATATTAGTATTGTGATCATTGGTTGTTTCTTTTTGCCTCTTGGACGTACACTTCTTGCGTACCATGTGAGCTCCTCTTTTTGATTGATGATTTAATATATCACCATTTGCTTATCTTTAGAAAAAAAAAAAAAAAAAGATCTCGATGCTGATATACAACGTAAAATTGTATTAAAAAACGAAAGTTATAACTTGTTGCTGATGTGCATTATAGAAATCAAGAATTTAATGAATAAGGTTACATCATGATCTATATTTGGCAAAGAGATATCTAACCACATTCCTTTAAGAAGTTGTTTTCTTAAGAAAATGAACCTTATCATATTATTTACAAACTTGGGCTCAATGTATATTTACTTGACTTAAATGCATACGAATATTAGTCCAATCTTCAATATGAAGGATAGATTCCTTCTTGATGCACCTTTGAGCTTCCTATTTTGTCAGATAGTGTCTCTAAGATCAGCTAGAACAGCAAAGATTCCTAAACTTTCACCATTTTTCAGCAGCCACATAGGAACATGTGAAGGACGTGCTAGATGATGAAGTTATTGGATTTTTCATGGTGGTTATAATGACTTGGTCCTGATATTCTTGAGCAATACTATATCCACAACTCGTCTAAGTCGAGTCCTTTTCCATCAAAGAGAATTGATGAAGATGAAGACCACTCATTTCAAATTCATTCTAGATGTAGATGCAGAGGATGAGAAGGATTCCTATTTGTACTAAGATTAGGATTTCCTATTTGCCCTAAAATTAGGATTTCTATTTTATTAAAATTAGCGTTCAAATTTAGTTAATTCTTATTACTTTAGCTCAATATTTCAATTATGATTAGAATCGAATTTCCTTTAGGATAGTATATTGAATTGGTTATAGATAGGGCTGATTATAACAACAGGGGCATTAATATTATTTTTGAGAAATATTCAGATGGTGCTTCCTAATTGTCTTGTTTTTCATATTTTCTCATCTAATTTCATCTTTTCTTCTCATTTCATTCCCTTCCATATGAAAAAATGCTTCTGTTGTCCTACTTCACTAATCTTATGAAATCATTCCAATGCCCTTACACTCTGAGCTAGAGATATATAAGATAGTGTACTGCTATCATAAGGACTCAGGCATCCTCACCTTATCTTAGAAATGAAATGAAAGAATAAGTGGAAGAGAAAGAGGCCTGAGGGAGCCCAAGTCCAGACCATTTCATCACAAAATGGAGAGTTATACATGATGCAAAGAGGACAAGGGAGAGGTCATCAATTCCCCGCTGATAAATTATGCTGAAAGTTAAAGTTCCATGAATAAGAAGATAGGGACTGATCAAACCTGCTAGGGTAGCCCAGTTGGTCAAGGTGAGCACTAGGAAGTGTGGTCCCATTAAGTGGCGCATGGTCTTGGGTTCGAATCATGCCACTGATGATACCCTGAATTTACCCAGTGCTGGTTGTTGTCAGGCGATTAGCAACCCCAAGTTTGGGTCCTCATGGAGAGTCCTAAAGGCTTAGTTATGGAAGGTTCCTTAGTTATCAGGAAAAAAAAAAAGATAGGTAGGGACTGATGAAGGAAATGACTACTAGGATTATCCTCCATCCTTGAGATAGAGATTGGGATTAGGATATTAAAAGATTAATCATCCCATAAAAGGTCCTTCAAGAAGCAAATGTCCAAGCCTTTAGTCATGCAAGATGAACAAAATCACAGAGTCTGAGAAGACTAAAGAAATAACCTTCTCAAGGACATTGGCACAACTACATGACAACCAAGTTGGTGCACCCCATCTGCTGGAATGCAGCTCATAGACATAGTTTGAAAAGGAATGCCCCCAAGACGCAACCATTCCCTAGTTATAATGCCTCGTTGGCCAAGGCATGCACCTTGTTGGAGAGGTGCACCTTGTCTACTTTACTTTTACTTTTTAAATACTTTAATCCTGCTAATTGTATATTGAAATTTATATAATTTCACTATTTTTTTGTTGAACGCTTCTTTTAAATGTTTGGAATCTTAAACTTTTTATTGATTGGATTAGATTTTTGATCATATTTTATAAAATTGATATGCATCTTAGGGCACATTTCACTTCACTCAAGTGTGAGTCTTGAACCTAAGTTGTAGGAGACTTCTACACCTTAGGTGTGCCTTGCGCCTTTTAAAACTATGCTTATGGATCCTTGTATTAACCTTGCTATCTTAGAAATCTCCAAAGCCTCTCACCTAAAAAGGTCTATTCTTGATTGAAACCAACTCCACACCCCCACTGCCCCCACAACAACTCCATAGCAATTCCAATTTAAAAAAAAGATCTCCTTGCCCTTCCCAATCTAACTAAAGAAAATATCTCTCAATTTTCTCTATTAAAAAATGTCAATTGGGATTTAGAACCTGGCTGTGGGTCAAATAGTTGATGCTATGAGCAGAAATTTCCAATAAAATAAATTTTAGGTTCACCAAATATTAACAACTTTAAGCTGGTTCATGAACTTTTGGGAAGAAGTGACAAGCCAATAAGAAACCAGATTTCAAAAGGGAAAGAAATCACATGCAAGTTTACCTGGTTTCTTCTTTTCTTTATTTATCCTTCTTTCTTTCTTTATTTATTTATTTATTTATTTGAAATGGTTTTACCTGGTAATTGATAGCTCTTTTATGTAGATCCTGAGGCAACAATGGATGTTGAGGATACTTCTCTTCCAAATACTGCACATGACAAGCCAGAACAAGAAACATTTTACAAAAAGTAGGAAACTGACATTAGCATTAATTATGAGGCCTCTAATAGTGACCAAGAAAATGGCAACTGCAAATGACTCACCATCAAAATGGCAAAAGAATCAGCAACTACTATGTCCCCATCCACTAGTGCCGGCACAAATTTGAGAGGATTCAGCTTTGAAAACTCTAGAATTCGAGAATTGTAAAAATATTAAGAAGCTACTTGAAAAACAACAGAATGATCAAGGTAAGTCTAGTACCCATAAATAAATAAATAAATCATGGAGCCGATATCGTTGCATATGGTTAAAGACAAATTGGAAAGCTGAGAATATAACGGAATTAAGCAATGAATAAGAACCCCCAAATATATTCCTTTCACAGAAAAAATCAGTGGAACGGGATGATCCCAACAAAACCAAGAACTATATTAAATCCATGTTCATCTCCTAGAAATACAGGGAAAAAAAACGATAAAAAGAAATCAGAAGTTCTGATGATGCGTATCAAGAAGAGTCTAAATGGGTGAATGATCTGACCTGGACTGAACTGCTCTCCTTTCACCAAGTTCACTGCTTTGTACTCGTATTTCAGCCCTGTTCAAAATTGAAGCACAAAAGACCCAGATAGAATAACCAAAAATTGATTTAATGAAAAGAAAAATAAAATTAGGGTTTGGAGTAAAGAAGGAAAGAAGGAAAAAGAATGGGACGTTTCAAGTTGAGGGCAATTCGAACACGACAGGAGCAGGAACTCCGCCAATAAGAATACAGCTTCAGCTGAGTCTCCTCCTATCCCCATATCCCCCATAGTCCCCATACAACATAAACATATCAGAATTCAGAAATATATAAAAGAATTATGATGGAGAAGACCCACTCACCATTGTTGCAGTTTGATGGAAAAACACAGAACACCGCTCACTGCTCACTGCTCACTGCCATCTCCTCTACCTCCGCAAACAGTATTAATATGGAGAATTATAATTTAGGTTGTAAATAATAATTTTTCTATATTTTAATATATTTTTTTAAAGATGATGAGATAGATATTGTAAAGACGTTATATTTTTACGTTTTTAAAAGGTAGAATTCATTTTTTTCGAATATTTTTTTTAATTAAATAACCCTTTTAGAATATCAAATAATTTGGTATACATTTTCTCCTACAATTTATAAATTTACTTAAATTATTTATAAAAATATTTAACCACTAAGACTATAAAAAATATCAAAATTTTCTTTTCTTTATATTCTTCTTATTTTTCATGATTAGTTTCCTTTTATTATTATTATTATTCATTTTATTATTTATTTAAATAATAAAAGAAAAAAAAAGATAAATAATAATTAAAAAATAAAAAATAAAATAAAATAATAATATTTTTATATTTTTTTCTCATTTATTGATTTATAGTTTTTTTCTAATTTTTTATCCCAATTACAACACATTTTATAAAGCATATTCTCCCAAATTAATAAGGAAGAAGATGACAAAATTGCAAGAAAACAAAAATTCTTCACATCTTCCTATGTCATCGACTTCCACGCTCATTTTGGTTTTATTGCCACATGGGCAGGTAGACACATTGATTTATTATTATAAGGGAAAGTTTGGTAAGAGTAGACACATTGATTCATGGGAAAATTGAGTTTTCAACTTTTTATTTAAAAATGTTATGGTATTCAAAACCTGAGACTGTGAAATATCATATTTGACCATCGATGTGGAAAATATTCTCATTCTTGTGCACACTATGTTTAGTCCCTTTTCTCTTCCCAGATTACCCTTTTATAGTCTCCATGTTAGCAACATTTAATGTCTCCATGTCAGTATGATATATTTGAAATTTAATAAAACACAAAAATCTAAAAGTTAATGATGTTGGATTACATCTACTCATGCCCGACCCGAGAACATAAAATTTCCCAAACACTCAATCTTCTTTCTCTCATTTTAGTAAAAGAAACCCCAAAACCTCCGATCTATCTCCACTATCTTAGCAATCAAACGGAGCACTTCATCGTAAGAACACTAAGTAACTAGTCAGGTTGAAGAGGTGTAGTTGTGAGTCTCTCGGAATTAATAGGTAGGACCCATTCATTCTAACTTGAATTGTTGAGATAAGACGATGAATATGAGCAGCCAGAATCAACATCTAGTCTCAAATCTGCAATTTCTTTTTACCATATTGAATAAGTTCTCATATCTATTGAGATCCTCCAATCTCAAAACTTCACCATTAGATGATAAATGAATTTATTTTGTATAGTAGATTTGGGTTTGGGCTTGAGCATCAAAAACTTCCACTTCCAATAGCTATTGTTTCTTTAGAGTATAAAATTTATTAATTGAGAGTAAGAGAGCCTTACCATGGCAAAGTATGAATATAGAAAAGGGTGGCATGTCAAAGCTTACTTAGTCGCAGGTTTTTGAAAGAGCCTTGGACATCAATGGACTTAGGAAGCTCTAACAAGTGCAAAAGGTTGTAAGTCGCATTGTTATTTTACGGATTGTACCTTAGGTATTACTTTAATAGCCTTTAGGTACTACCTTAATCTACTATAGGTACTACCTTAAGGGACCTTAGGTACTACCTTAGTTAAAATTAGGTTCTACCTATCCTAAGTCTCGGACCTTCCTTTGTGACCCTTAAACCATGTCATTATGTGATTCTCTTGTGTGGACAAGTGGTTCACCTTTGGTTTTTTACGGATTGTACCTTAGATACTACCTTAATAGCCTTTAGGTACTACCTTAATCTACCTTGGGTACTACCTTAGTTAAAGTTGGGTTTTACTTATCCCAAGCCTCGGACCTTCCTTTGTGACTCTTAGACCATGCCATTATGTGATTCTCTTGTGTGGGCAAGTGGTTCACGTTTGGTTTTTCACAGACTGTACCTTAGGTACTATCTTAATAGCCTTGAGGTACTACCTTAATCTACCTTGGGTACTACATTAAGGGACCTTAGGTGCTACCTTAGTTAAAGTTGGGTTCTATCTATCCCAAGCCTCGGACCTTCCTTTGTGACCCTTAGACCATGCCATTATGTGATTCTCTCATGTGAGCAAGTGGTTCACCTTTGGTTTTTTGCGGACTGTACCTTAGGTACTACTTTAATAGCCCTTAGGTACCACCTTAATCTACCTTGGGTACTACCTTATGGGACCTTAGGTACTACCTTAGTTAAACTTGGGTTCTACCTATCCTAAGTCTCGGATCTTAAATCCCGCACATTACTTGTTATATTTTTAATTTTGTAGTTTATCATCACTATTATTATCCTACAATGTGGTACACATGTGTGAATTATATATGTTTCATACTCTATTTTTCAATAGTTATTAGTTGATTGATTATAAAAAATTAACCAACAACAATTATGTCTCAAATGATGAACAAGCAAACATACTATGTAGTGTTTGTGGGTCATAGACATGGAGTGTACAATTCTTGGGCTGAATGTCAAAGAATGTGCTCCTTTATAAGGGAGGTGTTTACAAATCATATACTTCTAGAGAGGAAGTTGTTCGAGTTTGGGTGTTCTATGCACTAATATAGAAGAGAAGTGATGAATGTTTATCTGCTAGAAAACCAAAGTTTAACTTGCAGTTGATGATCAACATTCCTTGCAAAATATTTCATATACATATGTAATCACTTTCTTTGTTGGCTTCTTTGTAGCATGTGTTTTGCGTATTGTAATATCTAGTTTAACATAGGTTGTGGACATGTGTTATGAATATCAATGTGTAGTCATGTATTTGTCATAGTGTTCACATGTACTATGTGATTATTATTATCAACTTTGTTAAACTGAAAATGCTCACTCAAACGTTTAGAGCATAAGACAATTTGTTCATTAAAGGTGACAACATTAGAGAAATTGAGAATTTTTTACACATCATATGCTTTGGAATAAACATTATTTTGCAATGTAAAACTAACAACTATATCTATGGAAATTAAATTTTAGCATTTTTCAAATTTAAATTTGAGCTAATATGTACAAATTTTGTCAATATAAGCTATAATAAATTTCTAATTATTTAAATTATGTTTGTTTCTTTTGATATAAATTATATTTGGATAACGCAAAATTAATGTAATGAAAAATTATAAAAAACATACCATACTAGTGGATTCACTGGACAATAAAATTTAATCATGGATAATAAAATGATAGGAACTCTTTTAACTTTTCACTATGAATGTAATACTAGATTCACTAGTAAGGGTATTGTGCTAAAATTTTCATACCATACTACTAGCGGCTTCATTTGTTGGACACCTAGAACTGCTAGAAGACTTTGTAACCACATTATAACCACAATATCTCTGCAGTTACATTAGCTAAACTGCAATACTCAGCTTCTGTTGAAGACCTTCAAACAATTTGTTATTTGTTGAAGCTCCATGAAACCAAATTCTACAACAACATGGGATGAGTTTTAATTAGAGCATTCAACTCATTCATCAATTCTATAGGAGTCAATGGTAATGGATTTTGAAGGGAAGAAAAATAAGATATAAAGCTAATAATAGTTGGTAGCACGGGAGACTCAAAAGTGTTGTTGAATGGACTATCATGCTGGGATTGAGTAGAAGATGATATAATAGGTGCAAATACTGGGGGTACAACACCTGGAACATAATTGACATGGGTGAAGTTGGACTATACTAGGGTAAAGATGAGGCACTAAATTGAGTAAATAGGAAGGATTGCTCATCAAATTTAACATGTCTAGAGATATAAAGTCTACCATTGTGAGCCAGGCACTTGTAACCTTTGTGATGATTGTTGTACCCAATGATTGTGCAAGGGGTTCATCTATATTCAAGTTTATTGGCATTATAGGGCTGAGATAAGGAAAACAACTACAACCAGATATTTTTAGTTCGGAGTAATTTGGCTTGATATGAAAGAGAACTTCCATCGGGCAAGTGTTGTTGAGCACTAGCCATAATGGAATGCGAGTGATCAAATATGCTGTAATGGCAAAGGAATTTTCCCAGTTTTTTCAAAGGTTGAGATGCTTCAGCTAAGAGTGTAATACATTCTTACTCTAAGACTGTAAGACCCTGCTTAACAATATGTCTTTACTATCTCTACTTCCCTTCTTTTTCTGGATATTGATTTTTTTTTTTACTACTTTTCCTTTTTCCCTTTGTCTTTTTTTGTAGTTAATTTTTTATTGTATGTATTGATTTTGACAAGTTTTGTACCTATTGTTTGAATGTGTCCTGCTTCTTTGTTAATAATAAACTAAACCCATGTTTTTTATTTTGGGAAATTGATTACTTTGTGGGCAATTGGAGTATTCTGGATTTGGGTTGCCCTTTTTGGGCATTGTAGTATTGGGCCCAATCATTGGTTCAGAGTGAGGATAAGAAAGAATTGAGTAAATTTATAAATTGGTTATAAAGTTGATTAATTTTTGATACAGAAGAAGGTATGTTGTTGTGGTTGCTGCTTTCGCGTTGCATATCCATTACAAACTCAAACTATCAAGCTTAGTTTGTTTGCTAGAATTACAACAGATGATGGTCTTTGAAACTAAATGAGGGCATTTTTTGGGTTTGTGGCAATCTGGAAGTGTGGCTCAAACTTGTTCAAGTTGGATTTTATAGCTAAGGATGGGCTTAAAGTTGGTGGCCGGAGTGATTGAGATAAGATTCAATTGTAAAGTGTTTCGGAGAAACCTAATGAGGGACAGAGTTAGAGAGAATGATCAACTCAGTTACTAGTTTGAGAGATCTAACACATATACAAATATAGCTCATTACATCGAAGAAATTGCTAGTGAATTCTGCAAAAATCTTATGGGTACAAATTAAATGGGTACAACTAATTCTAACTAAATCCTTGAAATATCAGCATTATAAAAATGGAGTATTAGAGCCAAAGTAAGAACAACCCGAATGGCAGTAGGCTTCACATCAGGACTAAACATTCATCTAAAAATGGTACAAGAAACAGAATTAAGTCATCTTGTCCTTAAGACAGAAAACATAAAACATATACAGGACAACTAAAAAGGTCATCATTCATGCTTCTCATCCCACTTTCTCTCAATGTGTGTATCCGTTCTGACTACCCCAGTAGAATCCTACTGCTCCAATTACAATTATGCCTTTACTTCTCAGTTCTGCAATAATCGGTTTTCCATCTTCAAATCCTTTATCCTTACAACAACAACATCAAAAAGGAATTTGATAGTAAGGTTTATGATTAAACTTACATAATGATGGATATGTAAATGAAACATAAATGCAACTCTTCAAGATAGAATAAGAAAAAAACTGTTCCATGCCTATGCAATTCTGTAATTGTCTTTGAGGAATCTATTTATTGGAAGGATTTTAAGAAAAAATCTTCTGTTGGTCATATAGTTTCATGGATCATCAGGGTTAGTTTCTCCAGTTCCTTTTTGAATCAAACTCATAAAAATTCCACATCCTCCCATCATTCTTTTCAAGCAAAGGACTAACAATTTACAAAAATAAATGATGAAAATTCAGATTAACAGGTGAGGAATTTCAGAGCTTTGGAAAGAAAAAAAACATATATTAAACAAAAGGAACATGTTTGTAAAATTTGGTCAGAACTTCAAGTTTTAGACAAGTACATGTTAGCAAACACATACACAAAGAAACATAAAAATAAGTAAATAAATAAAAACTAAAATTAAAATTAAAATTGAAATTAAAAGAGGAAATACACAGAAATTTACAAATTACAAATCATGGTTAATTGACCAAGGAAAAATCAATTGAAATTGCAAGATATAATATCAACGATCAGAGGGCCCTAGTTAAAGGTTCCAAATACTTCACATATTCAAATGTTCCAAAATATCTTGCTACAGGTATTAGAATTCAATTTCTAGGGATAAAGTTAATCAATATGCAACAAACCTAGTCAATCTGATAGTTGGAAGTTTATCCATTTTCTGTTCTCCTGTAGTGAAACTACAAAGCATCGGCAATGTGAGACATTCACATAAGCATTACAGAGGTTTCATCAAGTTCTAAGTAAATATTAATTAAGAAAAAACAGGGAAGGTCCTTCCAAAAGGTTCGGAAACATCTTATTGGATCTCATTGAGCCAAAACCCTTGTAGCTTAAAGTGCTTGGTTGCTAACCAAGCACACTATAAAGCACTTTAATGGCCATAGTCCTACTGGTGCCAGCTTTTTATTACCTATAAGCTTAAAAAGCTTTCCAGCAAAGTATAAGACGTTTAAGGCTTAGAATCTATTCTTAGTATTGTGAGATAGTTTTCCAAAACAAAATAAGCAAAATAAATTGAAAAAAAAAATCCAAAAAAACAAAAGGGAAAATCAGGTGGCTTTCAATTCATAAATAAACCAATTCAAAAGGAGATGGGTCCATTTGAAAATTTCTTTAACCAAAACAAATTTTCCCTCATCTTCATTCATGCGAAAATTAATCAATATACAACAAACCCCAAAATATAACACCTTCGGCCCCAATATTTTCTCAACAGCCAAACGAATCCTTAAATGGAAAATTCACCTGTGATTGATTGAGGAAGCTCTACTTCAGTTTCTAGAAACCTTAAAAAAATTCAACCTTTGATGAAGAAATATGAAGATATGCCTCCACTTTAGCTTCACTGAAGGTTTTCGGAAAATGCTTATCGGGTTTGGGTGGTCAACTCATGAAGAGAGACACACTAGGGTTAGGCCAAAATCAAATTAAGACGGTTTTCGGAAGATGGGTATCCATCGTCTGCTCAAGACCTTAATAAACAGATTGACTGTATCAAACGAGTTATGAAAATGGAAATTTTCTAAGATCGGGTTAGGGCAAAACGAGAACAAGTGACAGAGAGAGTTCCCCAACTTTCAAATGTTTCTCGGGTCGAGTGTTCTGTGGGTTTCAGATTTCATAACTTCAATTTTCAGATTTTAGTGTTTATTAAATTGCACACCTGCCTGCTGACATGGAGACCGGTGGATGTTGACAGGGAAAATTAAAGTGCAATTTTGGAAATGCTTACCTAAACAATATATAGTGCATGAGTAAGATAATATTTTTCTCATTAACGGTCAAATCTCATATTCTAGTTTCTTTCGGTTTGATTTCCATTTTACTTTCAAATAGCCGGCTCCAAACATAAGTTTCCCATGTGTATATATATATATATATATATAATGATAATAATAAATAATATCTACAAAAACCTAGACGGACTTTTACATCAAAGAAGAGAAAAAAAAATTGGAATTTTTTCATCCTATCTCTGAAATATGCCAAAATTCATAATAGTTTTCCTTTCTACCTTGTTTGTGAAAAAGTTTGAATTTTTTCATCTGAAATCTGCCAAAACAATTTGTTTGTGTCAATTGCAGTTTTTGATGAAACTTACAAGTGGCCACACGAGGAAGAAGAGGCGAGTTACAGGAAAAATGATAGAGGTGATCCCTAACTAATATATTACCGGAGAGGAGATTCATTTGTGGTTTTCTATTGCTAATAAATTAAAGAAAAGGAAAAAGTTCAACAACTTTTTTCATCTTAAATTTGGAATTGTAATAGTTTTCCTTTGAATTTGTTTTTGTCCATTGCAGTCTCTGATGGAACGTATGCATCGCCTCGAGAGGAGGAAGATGGCATGACTTCTAACACTACCGGAGGTACTGGAGATTCCTAATTTTAGCGATAGAAATCTGTTGATTAATTTAGCAATTTTGTAACCTTGTAGTGTATATCTGATTAGGGGGGAAGATCAGATTAGCGAGTTACCGGACGAAATTCTTGTTTCAATACTATCTCGATTGATCCTTAGGGAAGCCGCACTAACCAGTGTTCTTTCAAAGCGATGGAGATACCTATGGACTCGTATTTTAGTTCTCAATTTTGATGCTACAGGAAACATAGACTGAGACTTTTAGCCTAGATGATGGTCCAAATATATTAGTTGGGTTTCTCGTGTGTTGGCACAGCACAGAGGCCCAAACATAGATGAATTCAGAGTTTCTTTTAATTTCACCGAGACATCTAGCTTTCATATTGATGGGTGGGTTGAGTTTGCATTATCGAATAGTCCATACGATTGAGCTCAACTTGTCATATGGTAGTTGATGGCTATCTTCTCCCGTACACTATACATTCCCATGTCGACTATTGGGATTAATTGCATCAGGGTCCTGTTTGAATCCCAACATGAACCCTTGTATGTTTGTTGGGTTTAAGTCCCTTAAGACTTTATCATTGAAGGCTCTGGATGTGGGTGATGAAGCTGTTGAATACTTTTTATCCAATTGTCCCCTTCTTGAATGATTATTTTTGCATGAAAACGATGTTTTGAGAAATTTAAAAGTTGTTGGCCCATCTCTCATGTTGAGGTAATTAGAGGTGGTGGGATGTTGGGGTGTTAAAACCATTGAGATCTGTGACACAAACCTTGTTTCATTTACTTATGAAGGAATGTTGCCAAAGATGCATCTTAAGAATGTGCCATTGCTTGTTGAGGTAGCTATTAATTGTTATCCGAGTATACGGTTTGCAAAGACTATGCTTCCCAAGCTTTCATGTTGTTTTCCTCGGCTAAAAATTCTTCAATTGACAATTTCTCATGAGAGATAGGTTCGTTCTCAGGTTTTTCATATGTTTGTTTTCGTATATATGTTTGTGCCTTAACCATGGTTTGATTGTTTAGGAAAGACTGAGGGATTATTTATTGCTAAAATTAAAAAACCTCAAGCAATTTGTATTGAATGTGAAGAGAAGGCAGAATGATTGTCTCCTTGGATTTATTGCCATGATCAAGAATTGGCCCAACTTGCAGAGATTTGTGTTGCAGGTGAATGCCATCATTTTTATAGATAATATTCGTTCCCACCTATTCACAATTGTTAGGATATCATGAGCTATTGCAATACACATGCCTTTAATACAAGTGGTTGATGTTGTAAAAGAAACACCCAATTAACAGTAAACCCGAATCTTTGTTTTATGCACGTAGTAATGGTTATGATCAATGCATTGACATCCCTTGTTTGATTGAATGGTATATATATTATTTTGCAGTTAGAATCTGTTGGTGGCGAAATTTCCCTGCTACAGTGATTGTCAGTCAGCAACGAAACCTCGGTCAACGCATAGTATCATTCCTTCCTTCAACCTGCAAAAAGACGTCCGGATGGGATGTCCGGACGCACCCTTCGATGGTTTTATTAGCCATGATTCAAGAGATCAAGCTCTCAGGTTGTTTTCAGGGATAATCAACCTTACCCTCTTCTTTGTGTGAAGTCTCTTTTATATAGTGTCAGAAAGTATGGCACCGCTTGGCTAGTGGGTCCCATTGTCATGATTGTGGCCCATAGGCAAAGCAATCATGACATTTCTGGTGCCAGAAGGCGGTTGTCAAGAAGGTATTTAGGCGGTGGACGTCACCACACATTATGACTTTTTTAAATATCAGGAGTGTGTCAGAAAACTTGAGAAGATTTGGGAATGTCTTGTAGAATGTATCTTGCATTAATGATGAGTGACAGTTCAGTGGACTTGGTCGTCAGTGTTGTCGGAGTTATCTTCTCGATATGCAGGCGGAAGTGGATCCGGTGATTTTGTGAATATCCAACGAGCTATGTTGTCCGGATATGCTGTCACTAGAGTAGTCGGATATGTCTATCCGGGGAAGTTGAATAGTTTTCCCTTTCCCATCCGGTGGAGGGTATTGGATGAGATATACTTGGAGAAGGTGGAACGTCGCCCAGATCCGGGGAAGTTAAATCGTTTTCCTTCTCCATCCGGTGGGAGATGCCGGATGTGATATACTTGGAGAAGGTGGAACGTCGCCCAGATCCGGATATGAGATATCCGGCTAAGGTGGAATGTTAGCCGGATATAATGGCGCTGCGAGACACCTCGGGTGGGTTGAGCGATGATTCCCCCGTCCGGGTGGAACTATCTGTGCTACGTGTCGCAAAGGGATCGTCCGCGTGGCCAAAAGAGAGAGAGACACGTGGCACTTTTAGTGGGGATCCCACAATGCCCCCTTTTATACTGCCTGTCTGGCTTCGTCAGAAAAGACGGGATAAAAATGTTACCTTTACACAATTTCTGTTTTATTTGGATGATGATGACACGTGGCGCTTTCTCGTTTGCGGAAGTTGGTGAGGCGCGCTGATTTTTTGAAAATTGTGCCAGACGGTATGTCGCTTCAGAACTTGGTGCAATTATGTTTCCTGCCGTTTGAGGGGAGTTTTTCGAAGCATTGCTTTCATAAGTGGGGGCCCGAGACCCTCTGTTGCTACTTTTCATTCCCTTTCCAGACCCTTGAGTGCCCCCAGAAATTCTTCAGAGCAAGCTCGAAGACGTGATAACTGGTTTTTCCAACTTTTTCCAGAAATCTTTGCAAGGTTTGCTATTCCTCTCTTTTCTTCTCTTTCACTTTTGTTGGTTGCGATGTTGCTTGTGTGTCCTTTTTAGGGGATAGATTGGGTTGGTAGAAGTGAATGATATATGTTGGTTTAGGGTTTGAGGTTTGAAGAGGTCAGTGTTGCGCGGGAGGTTGACGAAGGGTTTTCAATGTATTTTGAGGGTTATTCGTAGGTTTCTCTGAATGTGATGTTGTTGAGAAAATGGCTTTTCCTGCGGGGCTGAGTGGTGTTAGTATAGTCTTCGAGTTAGGGTTTTTGGGTTTAGGGTTTTTGCAATGCGACACGCTTGGAATGTGCTTTGACTGGTGTTTTTCTTGTAATGCAGGTTTCACGTAATTCATGATGTCTTCAAAGAAGGGAAAAGTGGCAACTGGTGCAGCCAAACAAGGTAGTTCAAGCGGGCGAGTTAACCCTACTGATCTCCTAAACGAGAAGGAGTTTCGAGATTGTTTCAGTATTCCAAACGAAGTATCCGTCTGTCTGTTAGAGGGTGATGCCATGTCGACTGACAAATCGGAGGATAATTCCATTTGCTTCTCCAAGGAGCAGTTTAACGCGGGTCTTCGCTTTCCGCTTCCCTCACTCTTCAAGCAGTTCCTTCACTATACACAGATTCCACTGACTAGGATCCACCCCAATATTATCCGGGTGCTGATGGGTTGCAACGTCCTAGATATGTTGTTTAACCTGGATTTGTCCTTGTTGGAGGTACTGTTTGTTTACTCCATCAAGAAGGGAAAAAATGACATCTATAGTTTTGTTGCTAGTTTTCCATCGCTTCAGCTGGTGACCGGCCTTCCTGATTCGACTAAGGGGGCCGCCACAGGACATGTGATTGTTGCGGGTGCATGGACGGATTCGTCAACGCATCCGGACAAGAAATTTACTCCCAATCGATCGCTGAAGCACCCAAGTGAGAATAAGTTGTCTCTTGTTTTTTTGCAGTTGTGAGCTTCATAAGATGATTAATCGGTCTTATTTTCTTGGGTGCAGGCAGGGAAAGAAGGAGGAAGCTGGTGGAGTGGGTAGAAAAAGCCTCATTCAACCGTTTGAACAAGATGTTTGAGATTTCGGCGGATGAGAGAAATTGGGAAACACTTCTCTCCGCGCAGAATCTTCATTTAGTTACCCGGGAGCCTCAGCCGTATGTACTCAATATCCTCCCCAGGCGGCTTCCCAAAGAGGTGGTGACTGGAGAACATTTCCTTCTCAAAGACCTTCCTTTCTACGCGGAAGCGCGCGAGGCGGACGCCCAGGCTCGCCAGGCACTTCTTAGCGACCGGGAGGAATGGAGGCAGGAAGGAACTCTACGAAAGGCTCCCGACAGTAAACGCCCTACGTCCTCTTCTCCTGCTGGTGCCCCAACAAAAAAGAAGAAGAAGAAAACTCTAAATAAGGGGAAAAAAATAAAGGTCCCAACTCCCCTTAAGGAGTTCGTACCACCCCCTATAACTTATGAAAAGGAAGTAACAATAAAAGAGCCAGAAAATCCCCTCCCGCCTTCCATTTCAAGCGGCTTCGGTCATCTTGCGGGCTTGAACCTTTCGGGGCCTTCAATGGCAGCGGATGTTCGGATGGCACTTCTGGCTGAGGAAGCGGCCTCTGTGTGCCAGCTTGGCTCTCCTCATCCGGATGAGGACGCAACTGGGGCCTCTTGCAGTGAAACGTTGCCACTCCCGGCGCCTCCAATAGGAGAAACAGTTCCTGAAGACCAAGGTTTGCCCCCTGTTGAACCAAGTCCCCACGCTCTTGTACCGGTGAAGAGGGCACCAATGAAGAAGGCATCCATGGAGAGGTTTCAACCGGCCCGCGACCTGACGTTTGGACTCAGCGGAAGGCTTCAGGATCGTTTTGGGGAAACCATTGAGGTCAGTTGCTCATCCGCCCAGGAGGTTCATCCGGCGGAGAGCGAGACAGTGATGGCAGAAAGAAGTCCAACTGACCCGGTTCCGGTTATGGAGGAGGGTTCGCCTGAAGAGACCCATTCGGAAATCCAGTCGGCCGCGATCGTTGATGGTCCGGTTTTGGGGGATGAGCCACACCACAACGTCCCGTCAGAGGGGCGTCCGGTTGATGACGCAACTTGCACCTCCGCCAGCTCTTTTAGTAGCTACGCGGAGTTGCAAGAGATTCTGAAACAAATTCCCTCTGGCTCAGAGGTTACTTTGCCTTCGATAAAGATGTTCGAAGCGGCGGAAATAGTATAGCTCATCTCTCCTGAGTTTTAGTTTCATATTGACATGTCTTTCCCAAGGTTGGTATTGAATTGATTTGTTTGTGGGTCTTTTTGCAGTTGGTGAGCGGTATTCGCGGCATGGTTCAACATCGCAACCTTTTTACGGACCTACTGCGGACTGCTGATCACATGAAAGCCTTCGTCTCCCAGCGCATGAGCAATGAAGATGAACTGCGCTTAAAACTGGAGCAGGCTGAAGCTAGTTTATCCGCCGCCCGGAAGGCCTCTGAAGAGAGCGTTGAGGCCTTGAAGAAGTCCCAGGACGATAATGAAGCTCTCCGGTTGGAGCTGGTAGAGGTAAAGAGCCTTGAGGAGGCTACAGACGCCCGCCTGCGCGAGATGGAGGATGAGGCGGCTCAGCTAAGGAGGGAGGTGAGACAATCCTGGACGGAAGCGGCAGTTGAGAAAAAACAAAGAGAAGACTTGCAGTTGCGTTTACTAACGCAAAAAGAAGAGCTGGAGGCTGAGTTTGCTGCGCAAAAGGAGGAACTCGAGGCTGAGTTTGCTGCGCACAGGGAGGAGCTTGAGGCAGATTATCAGAAGCAGGTAGACGAGATGTACTTTTTTTGTTACCGTTGCTGCATGAAGAAACACGGTATTAAGCGGGATGTTCCCTCGATTCCTCTGGGTGAGGAGGAAAAGTTGCACCGCAAGCCTTCCCAATGAGAGCTTTTCTTTTTATAACTTTTACTGCTACTTCTTTTTGTATCCGTAGTCCGGATGTCTTTTGTATAACATTTCACAATTATTTATAAAGTATACTTATTCACATTGTCTTCCCATTTTTTCTTTTATTGATAATATTGCTTCAAGTTGGCTGCATTCCAAGGACGAAGTAGAGAGGTACCACTTAAGGGGATGTTTGGTACGTCGGAATAGGGAATGGAAATAATATTTTGTTTCCTTTCCTATTTCTTAGTGGAATGAAATGAATTTGATGATTCCATTTCTAACATTTGGATGAACTTAGGAATGCAAGATTGGAATGATTATTTGTTTCCATTCCAATGTTTGATAATAATAGGAATGGAAATGAAAAAGAAATAAATTTACAATAATATCCTTACATAAAATATTTTTTATTTTTACTTTTATTTAAAAAAAAATAAAATTTGAGAGGTTTTTTGTTATTAAATAATAAAATTAAAAAATATATATATACTCAATAAATAAAAAATTAACCATAAAAAATCGTATAACCCTAATGCACAAATATTCAATTATTATTTTTATTAAAAATTTGAATAATTTGTCATGCTTAAGTAGTTATAAAATTATATTTTTCAAAAAAAAATTATTTATTATAATATTTAAAGGAAGATGCCGATAATAATAAACAAAGGGGAAAAAAAACCAAAAGTTTTGTTTTTGTTTGTTTTTTTCTTTTTATTTTTTTCCTAACCATTAAAATTTTTCAATATTGTAAACACGTGAAATCGAAAAATCTTTTTCCAACCATTTCAATTAGGGTAAAACGGGTTTCTCTCCAGTTTCCATTAATACAAGATAAAGAAACATCAAAGATTCCAAACATAAATTAATAAAAAAAATTAATCGATTTATAGAGAAGAAGAAACACATATAAAGAAGTAGAAGTAGAAAGAGAAAATAAGGTAAACCTGATCGAAGATGTAGAAGGGAGTTTTCAGAACCTAGTTGCAACAAACAATGACGAATCCTAGATCCAACAATCAAAATGAACATCCAAAACCCTATAAATTAGAAATTGATTTTTTTTTTTTTAAATATCGTGAAAGGTTTAATTGATTCAATTTGGAAGAATCACTTGTTGTAGAGAATTGGATGATAAGTGGGTCTCTAGCTTTGCAAAGAAGATAAGAAGTGGATGATGAATGGATAGAGACCTTTGCAAAGAAGATAAACATCGAGTTTGAAAAACAAGATAAGAGGGTAAAATAGTAATTTAGGTTATTTTATATTATCAAATAGGTTTAATGAATCAGAATACCACCTACTTTTAATGAATGCAAATCCGACTCATAAGTTGGATTTGATTTCTGCCGGAATAATTTTTTATTTCATTTCCGCCTTCTTAACATTTATCCAAACATAGGAATAAGGGAGAAAAGGAATGAGATGTCTATTCCCACTCCCTATTCCCGTGTACCAAACACCCCCTTAAGGTTTGCAAATGGTATGATCCATTTTCGTTGGCTTTTGACACCATATAAGGACCTTCCCAATTAGCTTGAAGTTTTCCGGCTCCTTTCTCAGCTGTGTCTTCAAAAACTTTTCTAAGTACTAATGAACCCTTTTTGAAAATTCGAGGTCGCACCTTCCTGTTGTAGTATGCAGCCACCTTTTGTTGATATGCGTCCATCCGGACGGATGCTACTTCTCTAACCTCATCCACCCAATCCAAGTGCTTTGCGAGCTCGTCATCTTCGTTTCTTTGGCCTTGGATAGCAGTTCGGGTTGTTGGCATACCCACTTCAGTTGGGATGACAACATCTGTTCCGTATGCAAGGGCAAACGGAGTATTTCCTGTTGGTCTTCCGGGTGTGGTACGATAGGCCCATAGGATGCCGGGTAGCTCTTTTACCCACTTTCCTTTGGCTTTTTCCAACCGTTTTTTCAACGCATTCAGTAAGGTTTTATTGGTTGCTTCCGCTTGACCGTTGCTCTGAGGGTATCGCGGTGTGGAATACGAATTTTTGATGTGAAGTTCTGCACAAAAACTTTTAAAGACAGAGCTATCAAACTGAGGGCCGTTGTCGGTTACAATTGCTTGAGGGATTCCAAATCGGCATACTATATTTTTCCAGACGAATCTTTTGACATCCTTGTCCTTGATGCTTGCGTAGGCTTCAGCTTCTACCCACTTACTAAAATAATCGGTAGCAACGAGCAGAAACTTCTTTTGAGCGGGTGTAGTGGGAAAGGGTCCCATGATATCCATCCCCCATTATGCGAAAGGCCAGGGGCTTGTCACTGAGTTTAACATCTCAGCGGGCATATGCGGGATTAGCGCATATTTTTGGCATTTGTCGCTTTTCCTAACATGGACCACTGCGTCCTGCCTCATTGTAGGCCAATAATATCCTTGTGAATGTGCCCGGTGCGCTAGGGTTCTGCCCCCTGAGTGGTTCCCGCAAACGCCTTCGTGCAGTTTGGATAGAACATACTGGATATCCGGCTGGATCAAGCACTTGAGGTACGGACCTCCGAAGGATCGCCTGTAGAGATCACCTTCGATTAGGGTAAAACGGGATGCTTGTACCCGAACTTTGTGGGCGTGTTTGGGATTTTCAGGTAATGCCCCCGATTGTAAGTAAACCCTAATGTCGACAGCCCAGTCGTTTTCCTTTAGGCTCATGTTGCAGACGTGTGATTCAGCAATGGCGGGAGTGATTTGAACATATATCGGTAGCATTGTTGACTCTTTTACGGGAAATGATGCAGCTATTCCTGCCAAAGCATCGGCCTGCACATTATCCCCCCTTGGGATTTTCTTGATGATCCATTCTTCCAGCCGGTTGAGTGTCTCTTGTACTTTTAATGAGTATTTAGCCATGCGCTCGTCATTTGCCTCGTATTCTTTTAGTATTTGCCATACGATGAGCTGAGGATCGCTGTGGATTTTGAGTTTTGAGGCGTTCAAAGTGATTGCAAAGTTCAATCCAGATAGGATGACCTCATATTCAGCCTCATTATTTGAGGCGGGAAAATTCAGACGGATGGATTGCTCCAGTCGTTCTCCGGTCGGCGTTTTGAGAAGGAGTCCAACCCTTGATCCGGACGAGCGGGAGACTCCATCAACATACAGAGACCACCAATTATCCGGAATTGATTCTTTATCCGGGGTGCTTGCTTCGGGCAATTCTGTTATAAAATTTGCCATGACTTGCCCTTTCAGAGATAATCTGGGTTGATATCCTATTCCATATTCGCTCAATTCTATCGCCCATCGCAGCATCCTGCCTGTTATGTCGAGTTTATGAAGGATATTTCTGAGAGGTTGATTGGTGAGAACGGTTATGGGGTGAGCTTGGAAATAGGGACGCAGTTTCTGAGCGGCTGTGCGCAGCACTAGAGCAGTCCGCTCCATCCTTGAATATCTTGTTTCCGCGTCGACAAGCGCTTTGCTGATGAAATATACGGGTTTTTGCTCTCGAGGTGACAAGGAACGGAGCAGGACTGCGCTCACAGCCCAATCGGTAACTGCTAGATACAGGTATAGTCTTTCCCCAGGTTGCGGACTGCTCAGAATGGGGGGTTGAGAAAGATATCGCTTGATTTCTTCAAATGCTTTTTGGCAGTTTTGCGTCCATCCAGATTTATTAATATCTCTGAGTGCCAGGAAGAAGGGCTTCATATTGTTTGTGAATCGAGCTATGAAGCGTCCGAGAGCGACGAGTTTGCCAGTGAGGCATTGTAGCTGCTTCTTGTTTGTTGGTGCGAGCATGTTGGCGACTGCTTTCACTTGATCTGGATTGATTTCAATTCCTCTTTAGGTAACCATGAACCCTAGGAACTTTCCTGAGCTTACTCTGAATGCGCATTTGGCTGGGTTAAGCTTCATGCCATACTTTCTCAATAAATGAAACACTTCCTGTAAGTGCTGGGTGTGTTCGCCTTGGGTTTTGCTTTTGACTACCACATCGTCAATGTACACCTCAACAATATTGCCAATCAGCGGCTTGAAAATCTTGGTCATTAACCTTTGATATGTAGCACCAGCATTCTTGAGTCCGAAGGGCATGATTTTATAACAGTAGAGTCCATGAGGAGTTATGAAGGAAGTTTTTTCTTCATCATCCGGAGCCATGGGGATTTGGTGGTATCCGGAGAAAGCGTCCAGAAAGGATAGTCTCTCATGCCCAGAGGTTGCATCTACTATATGATATATTCGCGGTAGTGGAAAACTGTCTTTGGGGCACGCGTCATTGAGATTGGTGTAGTTTACGCACACCCGCCATTTTTCTCCCTTCTTTGGGACCACTACTACGTTTGCTAACCATTCTGGATACTCTACCTCCTTAATAAATCCGGCTTCCAATAATTTTTCCATTTCTTCCTGAATGACTTTCTGCCTGTCCGGATGGAATCGTCGGATTTTTTGTCGAACAGGCTTGGAGGTGGCTAACACGTTGAGCCGGTGAGAGGCGACACTCGGAAGTATTCCAGGCATGTCCGAGTGGGCCCAAGCAAAAATATCTCGATTTTGTTGGAGCACTTTTTGAAGTTCAAATTTCTCAGCTGGTGGTAGGAGGGTACTAACGTTCGTGAAGTGTTCACCTTCCTTTGATATCCGGACGGCTTCCAACGGATCTGCTGCCGGGGGATCTTTGTCTCCCGGGTGCTGTAACTGCTATTGGTCAGAAGCAGTTGCTCCTTTGGAGGAGTACTCGCAGTTGGTACTGGGTCCGGCTTCGCGAGCAATCTGATAACATTGTCGAGCAGCAAGCTGGCTTCCGTAAAGATTAACTTGCCCACCTCGGGTAATGAAGCTAACCCTTTGATGATACGTGGAAGGAATGGCTTTCATTCCGTGTAACCACGTACGTCCCAAGATGGCATTGAAAGGAGATAAATCCTCAACCACAGAAAACAAAACGTTTAGGATGACTGGCCCAGCATAAACCGGCAGTATTACATCTCCGAGCGAGATTGTGGAGGAACCATTAAATCCGGACAGGGTTCTTTCGGGATTTTCTAAGCTGGAGGGTTCGAAGCCCATTCGTTTAATGACTGCCACCTGCAACAAGTCTGCAGAGCTGCCTGGGTCGATCAGGATTTTTTTCACGTCGTAGTCTCCCACCCCTACTGTTAGGACGAGAGCATCTCGGTGCGGTTGCAACACTCGGGTTGGATCTATAGCGGGGAAGATAATGGTTCCATCTATGGGAGGGGTGCTCCCAGTGGCTAATCCTGGTCGAATGGAGCTCACGTGTTCCCGAACCGTGGCTGCTCGCAGTAGTCTCTGCCTTTTCCTTTTGGAATTGTACTCGTCATCCAAGGGTCCTCCGTATATGTAGTTGATCATTGTCCTAACAGGAGCTGCTGGGCCGCGTGGGCCTCGATTATGGGGGGATTCTTCACCTTGAGGAACTGGTCGAATATACTGTTTCAAGTGTCCTGCCTTCAGGAGATCCTCCACCATGTAACGGAGGCTTATGCATGCTTCAGTCGTGTGCCCGTGATCTTTGTGGTATTCACATCTTTTGTTGTGGTCCCTTTCTGAGGGATTAGACCGTATTGGCACTGGCCATCTGAATCCGGGCAGATTGCGGATTATAGGAAGCGGTTTTTCGTATGACTTAGTGAGAGGTGTTTGAACGAGTGGTGGGCGCCGCTCGTCTTGCCTCCGGTTGGATGTCCCAGGATGGCTGGGTGTTTTGAAGCTTCTGGTGGCATCGTTTTTAGTGGCTTGGCCAATTACCAGGACCGGCTGTGCAGTGGCACGGATGTTGTCCTCTAGCATGGAGTATTTATTCGCTCGCCGGAATAACTCGTCCATGGTTGTGGGAGGTTTTTTAGCGAGGGACTCGAAGAAGGGGGTCCTTAGGCATATGCTCCGCTTAAAAATTTGGAGGATTGCATCCATGCTATACGATTCGACTTGTAGAACAGCTTGTCCGAAGCGCTTAACGAACTCTCTCAAAGTTTCGTTTTCTTGCATTTTGAGGTTCTGCAGGGTGCTGATATTCTGCTTATGTCTGGCTGAGCATTAGTATTGCCCCACGAAGACCTCGGACAAATCCCGAAAATTGTCATTCAAGTTTACGGGCAGTCGGTGGAACCATGAAAGAGCCTGGCCTTTCAGACTGGCTGGGAAAACCTTGCACAACAGCATATCATTCCCCATGTCAAGGGTCATGAGCTGTCGGTAATGCATTATATGATCAAAGGGATCACTGGATCCATCATATGCGGAGAATTTCGGGACGATGAATCCTCGCGGGGGTTCATATTTAACGATACGAGAGCTGAAAGGTGTGGAGAGCATGTCATCCAGGTGCCTACTAATAGAGCTTAGAGGGGCTGTACGCGAGGGAAGTTTGCCACCCTGCACCACTGGGGGGTGGGCAGCACGTCTTCGTAGAATAGGTGAGCTCGAGGGCTCGGAGTATGCATACAGTGGTATGGTGACGCGAGGCCTGCTTTTGTAGGGTGTTTGAGGTCCCAGACGCGCATACATGGCGTCAGATAATTGGGGCCTCTTCTTACGTCGTGATTTGGATGAGACTCGGGTAGAGCCTGAACTTTCGTCTCGTCGGACATGGTGAGCATGCACTAGGGTCTGACTAGGCCCTGCTTCCTGCAGCCCGAGGGTTGGGCTCGCTTCTCGGGGGAGTGGAACTCCCTGGCTATGACAGGGGTCCTGCCCCTGCTGATAGTGCTGAGGTTGGGGAGAGCTTCTGATCCTCAAGACACTGTTTTCTTCCCTGAGTTTCCTTGTTTCTTGGAGCAGAATTTGCATCTGCCATTCATTCTCTCGCTGTCGTCTTTCCATGGCGTCCTGCCACTCGGAGTGACTTTCGACACCTTTGGCTGAAGCACGACTCCTTGAGGGTGAAACCATCTTTACAGTTGGAAGGTATAGGATTTACTGAGTAGAGAAAACGTTTCCCATAGACGGTGCCAGTGTTGGTTGTGAAATTTCCCTGCTACAGTGATTGTCAATCAGCAACGAAACCTCGGTCAACGCATAGTATCATTTCTTCCTTCTTCCTGCAAAAAGATGTCCGGATGGGATGTCCGGACGCACCTTCCGATGGTTTTATTAGCCATGATTCAAGAGATCAAGCTCTCAGGTTGTTTTCAGGGATAATCAGCCTTACCCTCTTCTTTGTGTGAAGTCTCTTTTATATAGTGTTAGAAAGTATGGCACCGCTTGGCTAATGGGTCCCATTGTCATGATTATCGCCCATAGGCAAAGCAATCATGACATTTCTGGTGCCAGAAGGCGGTTGTCAAGAAGGTATTTAGGCGGTGGACGTCGCCGCACATTATGACTTTTTTAAATATCAGGAGTGTGTCAGAAAACCTGAGAAGATTTGGGAATGTCTTGTCGAATGTATCTTGCATTAATGATGAGTGATAGTTCAGTGGACTTGGTCGTCAGTGTTGTCGGAGTTATCTTCTCGATATGCGGGCGGAAGTGGATCCGGTGATTTTGTGAATATCCAACGAGCTATGTTGTCTGGATATGCTGTCACTAGAGTAGTCGAATATGTCTATCCGGGGAAGTTGAATCGTTTTCCCTTTCCCATCCGGTGGAGGGTGTTGGATGAGATATACTTGGAGAAGGTGGAACGTCGCCCAGATCCGGGGAAGTTAAATCGTTTTCCTTCTCCATCCGGTGGGAGATGCCGGATGTGATATACTTGGAGAAGGTGGAACGTCGCCCAAATCCAGATATGAGATATCCGGCTAAGGTGGAATGTCAGCCGGATATAATGGCGCTGCGAGACACCTCGGGTGGGTTGAGCGATGATTCCCTCGTCCGGGTGGAACTATCTGTGCTACGTGTCGTAGGGGGATCGTCCGCGTGGCCAAAAGAGAGAGAGACACGTGGCACTTTTAGTGGGGATCCCACAGAATCCAGACCATGGCATGACCATGATAAAAAGAGGAAAGTGGCAAGAAGGGATCTGAGGGAGGCAGTCGAGTATAGCCATCAGTACTTCAAAGTGGTGGAAATTGAAGGTTATTGCAATTATAGCTATGATTTTGACATTTTCAAGCAGATTATTGAAAATGTTATTACACTAGAGAAAATTATTATTGATACTCACGATCCACAAAGTGTGAAGCTTCAGGCGGGTAGAAGTCGTGCCAAGGCGGGTAAAAAAAGTCGTGTCAAGCAACTGTTGACAACACAAGTACCTCCGGGTGTTGAATTAATAGTATTGTAATCTTAAGTAGAGGCGTAGGGGCGTATGGGCATGGTTTAAAATTAAAATTTTATTTTATATTTATTTATGAAACTTCCCATGGCAAAATCAACATGCTTAAAAAACTATATGACTTTAAGTGGGTTTTAAAAGGGTTTTTTTAACTTCTATGGCTAGTTTAAAAAATAATTCTTAAAAAATGGTAGTTTAGAAAAAAAAAATTTAAAATATGGTAGTTACAAAACTATTATTAAATCTACTATACTTTTTATACTACTTTAAAAGGTGTTTCTTGAAGATATATTTTTCATATTTTTTATATCAACGATACATGTTTAAAAAAAAAATTAAGTTTACTATAAAGGTGTTTTTTCAAGATACATTTTTCATAATTCCATAAAATTGAATTTATATTAAAGGTGTCTCTTTAAAAGACATTTTTTTTTCATAATTTTTTTATTAGTTGTACACGTAAAAAAAAATTGAATTTATATTAAAGAAATATCATTTCCACAAAACCATAAAATCAAATTTATACTAAAGTTATCTCTTGAAGAGATATCTTTTACAATTTTCATATCAATAATACAGTAAAGAAAAATTGAATTTACATTGAATGCGTCTCTACAATTCTACAAAATTGACTTTATACTAAATGTATATTTTGAATAAGCATCTTCCACAATTTTTATATTAATCACCTATCGAAAAAATTAAATTTATACTAAAAGTGTCTCTTGAAAGAAAACCTTTCAATGTAAATTTAATTTTGTAAAATCATGGAAGGTATCTTTTGAGAAGATACCTTTGGTATAAATTCAACTATTTCAATGAAGGACTAATATGAGAATTATTAAAGGTGTCTCTTCAAGAGACACATTTAATATAAATTTAATTTTGTGAAATTATAGGAAGTGTCTCTTAAGGAGACATCTTTAGTATAAATTTAATTTTTATTTTTTACCATGCAACTGATATGAAAATTGTGAAAAGTATCTCTTTAAAAGACACCTTTAATATAAATTATATTTTGTAGAATTGTAAAATATATCTTTTGAAGAGACACTTTTAATATAAATTCAAAAATTTTTAACGTATCCCATTGATATAAAAATTATAGAAGGTGTCTTTTGAAGAGATATTTTTAATTTAAATTTATTTTTTTTGAACGTGTAGCATTGATATAAAAATGATGGAAAATATCTTTTTAAGATACACATTTTAAAGTGACAAAAATTGTAGTAGATTTGAAAATATTTTCAATGTACTGTATTTTAAAATTTTGATTTTAAATTCGTTGTACAATTATCAAAAATCCAAAGAACTTCAAATAAAAAATAAACTGTACATCTTTTGAAATAAGAGCCACAAATGTGGATTAACTAAAGAAAGAAACAATAACTACAAGTAAGCTATTCTTTTAAATATATAAAAACCTTAGAATAAGGGTATTTTAATCATCATATTTTAAAAAATATTAACTAATCTCCTTATATGAAATAAATACATTTTAATCTTTTTGCTTGAGAAAAAAATAAAAAAGTTGGTCTCGTTTTTTCAAATATTTTCATCCTATTACACTTTATCATCACAAGTTTCCGTATTGTATTTAAGCAAAAAGGAAATTAGGCATTTAATTTTTTTTAAAAAATTGGAATTTTAATTAGAGCATAAGAGTTGTTCAAGTGCTCTTAGCGCTTAAGCATTAGGCTGTCGAGAGTTCAAGATAGAATTGCCCAGTTTTACAACTTTCCAAAATTTCTTTAAGATCTTAATTTTAATTTTTTTTTAAATTTGATTTTTATTTTAAGTTCAAGTACATTAGTGTTTGTATATATATATATTGAACAATTTTGGTCTTTGTGAAGTTGACGAGGAGTGTTCTAAGTAGAAATGAGTGTTGTATTACAGATGTGATAGTAGGTATGGGTATTGGTAGTGTAAGTATCAGCTAACAAGGAAAATTGTATACCTATTTTTTAATATTTAGTGAATTTGGCTTTGTAGTTTATTGACCTCGTGATTTTAACATCTGCAAGGTCTCTTGAAGGCCTTATAGGTGGTTTTCCATGTCAATTGTGATAACCTTGTGTGATTGAAATTCTTTATATTTGTCAATTCATTATATACTAAACAAAGAATTTGAAAAATAAAAATAAAAATTGAATTTTTGGGCATATATTGAAGGACAAACCATTCAACCATCCCTCTTCCTCTTCTTAGTTTTATGATTCAAGATTTTGAACTCTCAATTGGTATAAGAGTAAGAAAACTCAAACAAAACAAAAAAATTGATTTGTACGAAGATATTAAATCATGGAACCACAAAACAAGTAGATAGTTTATAAACAATCCATCCTCTTTGATAACAACTATCCCTCCGTGTATGAAGTTTTTTTAAAAAATATAAGAGGAATATGTTTGGAATTTGATTGAATTTGGACAGAGACTGATATTCAAATTATATGGAATTAATAAATGAATTGGTGAACTCAACCCCAAATGAGAATTGGACAAAGTGGATAATGAGGCCAGTAAGGTTAATGCTCGAGCTCTTTATAGTATCTTTAATAGAATCAGCCTTGACAAGTTTTTGTGGATAGTGAGGGCATTTTGATATACTATTTGATGCAAGTTGCTAAATTGTGATAAATGTCGATATTAGAATCCAACAGTTGTAGGAAACCCTTGATCATTCTATTCATCATCCTAGGTGCTAGAAACCCCAGATTACTCCATTCTCAAGTCATTGATCTCATAGGGTGCATGCATCTATTCCTAGACATCTCTAAATTTATCGCAATGGAATAAAATGACAATAAAAACCATTATTAATTATAGATATAGAGATATAGTACTTATACATAGATTTGGATATTTCAATATCAATTCCTTGAGATGAAGAACATATCTGAATAGTCTGGAGGTCTCCTTTGCCCAAGAATTTTTTGCCCGATAACTTAGACCATGATCTTAACACTCCAAAATATGGGCTTTGGAAGGGTGGAAACTTAGGCTCTATCTCTCTATGGATTTAAAAGATGACTATCAAGAGTCATGGAAAACCTAACCTTAACAATTAAGGGATATTTACAGAGTTCCCTTACTAAACTTGAGTGACTTGAGCTCACCAAGGCATAAGTCACTTAATGTAGCAAAAAATGAGTTATAATTGAATAATTAACCACCCAAGACCATAAATGAGTCGATTAGCCTAACTAAGAAACATTGTTCACTATCCTTTGTGTAACCTTGTGTAATTACCAAAACGCCCTTATGCACAAGAGTGAACTTAGAGTCAATCCAACCCTTATAAACTATGTTAATATGGTATATGAGCTCAACCATTAAGACTGATAGAAATACTAGCTTTCTCATAATACAGTTTTGAAGTTAATTCAACATTCCACTACAAATAATCAACTGCACTTCAATACTCTATGTAAGTAAACAAACAATGAGACAAAGTTTAGGTCTATGACCTACTATCCACTACATATAGACTCCCTATGAATTGGTGTTTGTAATATAATAAGGTAGTGTTATCACCTATCAAGATTACCTTTCCCATCTTTATATTATAGAACCTACTTATTATGTGATAAACTAACATACTCTATCACCAAGAAGCATATGTCAAATTCCACAAAAAGAAATTACTACGGCCACAAATTTCATTATTACATGTCCTTTGGATCACCGAATGGGACACGTTGTCTCAAACCCATGAGATATTATTGTGTCTCTACTGAGAATACATATTGCCACTAGTCTTCATCAATAGTAAGCCAATTCGTAAGAAATATATGACCACCTTAGGGTCCTACTCATATGTCAAAGTCTTTTGTTGATCTGAGTACAAATGCAATATCCTCTCCAAGTTGAGGGTCCATAAAGTACAATAGCTTGGTGAATCATGTCAATTAATTATCTTACGTCATGATTTACTATATGTCTTGTCTCATGTGCATCATATACACTAGTGTACTTACCATGAAAAATCTATCATAACAGTCAATACAATCCATCTATCTAATTAGAAGGTAATTCACTACAGTTTCTATTGGATTGCCCAAATCCATAAACTGATTGGGGACAACTTATCTACTTACAAGGAACTCATGATTTGGATTCTCTATGCAATTCTTAATTCACCCAAATCATGTACAATGTAAGATAAATAGGCTAAATGCTCAAATCAATGTCAATTGCATAAAAGAGATAATAAGACAATAATCAAGTTTGACTTTGTCATATCATATTTTGCTTTTAGGGGTTCAATCCCAACACATTCCCTTAAGCAACTAGATCCAACAATGGAAGCAAATATGCATTTTCTAACAACCAAGGATCTAGATTTAGAAAATAATATCTTTGATTCGGATGTTCCAAAATCAATTTCAAAATGCTAGAATATCTAGGAGTCTTGTATATATATATATATATATATATATATATATATCCAATATCTTCTACCCAACAGCTCTAACTATGATCTAAGCACTTCAAAATGTGGGTCTTTGAAAGGGAGGAAGCTTTGGCCTTTTCTCTCTAGAAGTAGAAAATGGCTCTTGTAGACCCTCAATTTTGTCATTTAGCACATATAGTCTCCTAATCATTTTTCTCTCACCTTGCATTCTTTAGTAATAAGTCTCTAGGATCCTTTTGTTTAGTTATTTGTCATGTCTCTTTTGTAATAAGTGTTTGAAACCTCTTAGAGTCATTCACACTAATGGACAAGTATAGAAAATTTTAGAGAAACGTAGAGATGTCCACACATCTCTACATTAAGGTGGAAAACAAGGAAAGAGTGTGGAGCTATCTAGAGAGATTCTAGAGGCCTCTTGTAAATTTTTATAAATAGTCTTTGTATAGAGTCTTTTAGAGAATTTAGGTTGTAACCCCAAGTTAAATAGAAGGATTTGAGAGTAACCCCAAGTTAAAAGAATCCACATTGTATCATGAAAGATAATACATAAAAATTTATTATATATATAATTATGATATGTAATAATAATAACAATTTTACGTATATGTTATAATATGTAATATATTATATTTAAGTAATACATATAAATATTATATGTCACCTCATTATTATATTCTATTAGTTGATTATTATTTTTATTATTTTATTTTTATTTTAGGAGGGTGTTATAAAATATTTTTATGTGTATATAATTAATAAACTAAAATGAATTATTTTCTAATATATAAATATATCTATAATAATTTGTAGTCTAATAAATAAACAAAATACTACACTATGTAAGATGATATTTGATTTCAAGGATATATGAAATCATATTTTATTTATATTAATATTTTTTATATATTGCAATATTTATATTATGTGGGTCTCATATGATTTTTTATGTGATTGTAATTTTTTATTAGTTTCTTGGGAAAATTTTGAGAACAATAAATCGGTGTTTTTTTACTTTTTCTTTTTATTGTTTCCAAATATCATGCCCTTTTATTATTTATCAGCATGGTATTTTCCTATTCATAATGATAATTAGATTGTGCAAAATTTCAATAAGAAATATGGTTAGAGAGTGGTGTAATATATGTTAGAGAAATAATAAAGATTTGTGAAAGACATTAAAAAGAATTAGAAACTTGTGATTGATTTAATAGCATGTGCATGATATGTTATCTGAGAGGAGATTCATCTGTGGTTTTATATTGCTAATAAATTAAAGGAAAAAGTTCAAATTTTTCCATCTTGAAGTTGGAACTATAATAGTTTTCCTTCGAATTTGTTTTTGTCAATTGCAGTCTCTGATGGAACGTATGCATCGCCTCGAGAGGAGGAAAATGGCACGACTTCTAACACTATCGAAGGTACTAGAGATTCATAATTTTAACAATAGAAATCTGTTGATTAATTTAGCAATTTTGTAACCTTGTAGTGTATATCTGATCAGGGGGAAGATCAGATAAGCGAGTCACCGAACGAAATTCTTGTTTCAATACTATCTCGTTTGACACTTAGGAAAGCCGCACTGACTTGTTTTCTTTCAAAGCGATGGAGATACCTGTGGACTTATATTTCAGTTCTCAATTTTGATGTTGTGGGAAACATAGGGTGGGACTTACTTCCTAGATGGTAGTCCAAATATATTAATTGGGTTTCCCGTGTGTTGGCACAGTATAGAGGCCTGAACATAGATGAATTCAGAGTTGTTTTTGACTTGACTAAGAAATCTAGCTTTCATATTGATGGATGGGTTGAGTTTTCATTATCAAATAGAGTTAATGCGATTGAGCTCAACTTGTTAAATTATAATTGACGGCGACTCCTCTTGAACACTATACATTCCCATATCAACTATTAGGATTAAGTGCATTAGGGTCTTGTTTGAAAAACTCTTGCAACATGAACCCTTGCATGTTTGTTGGGTTTAAGTCCCTCAAGACTTTATCATTGAAGGCTGTGGGTGTGGGTGATGAAGCTGTTGAATACTTTTTATCCAATTGTCTCATTTTTGAACGATTATTTCTGCATGAAAATCGCGTTTTGATAAATTTAAAAGTTGTTGGTCCATCTCTTATGTTGAGGTACTTAGAGGTAGTAGGATGTTGGGGTGTTAAAACCATTGAGATTTGTGCCACAAACCTTATTTCATTTACTTATGATGGAGAATTGCCAAAGATGCTTCTTAAGAATGCGCTACTGCTTGTTGAGGTATTGATTAATCTTTATGCGAGTATACAGTTTGAAAGGTTATGCGTCTTAAGCTTTCATGTTGTCTTCCTCAGCTAGAGATTCTTCAATTGATAATTGATCATAAGAGACAGGTTAGTTTCCAGGTTTCTCATCTGTTTGTTTTCGTATATATGTTTTCGCCTTAACCATGGTTTGGTTTTTCAGGAAAGATTGAGGGATTATTGTTAGAAAAAATAGGCTAATCCAATATAAGGTAATCATCCTAGAGGGGGGGTGAATAAGGTAATGGTCTCTTTTTGCAAATTTAAATTGTATGAATGCAAGAGACAATTATATGCAAATATATAATAAAACAATATAAAAACAATTGCATATAATGTAAAATAGTAGGGAAGAGAGAATGCAAATACAATATTTTTATAGTGGTTCGACGCAACTCGACCTACGTCCACTCTCTTCTAACTTCCATCCCAAGCTTGAGGTTCCACTAATTTAAGGCTTCCAAACCAAGCCTTCAAGTAATACAATTGGAGTATGGTTTCAATCCATCATCTTGGTATTTTGGCTCCAAGCACCCTTTACAAACTTTAAGAGATACCTCACTTTTGAATAACCCCTCAAGTGATACCTCACACTTGAGAATTCCTAAGTGATACCTCACACTTAGATTCTTCCTCTCAAAGATATACAAATAATTTCACAAAATCCTAATACAAAACTTTAGACTCAGATGATATAAGAAAACTAAGATTGAATGGTGTACTAAAGATACGCAAGTTTTAGAACAATGGAACACTAAAAAACACTCTCCCAAGGCTCAAATATATTCAAGAAATGTTTTAAAAGGTTAAGCTCATGAAACAATGAAGATTGAGGCCTTTTTATAGAGGAAAAATGTCAAACTAGCCGTTGGGAATTCGACCAATTGAGTTGGGGGTTGACTAATTGACTAACTGTTAGCATTTAATGCTTGACAAGTGACCGTTGGACCTTGACCGCTCCTTGATCGGACCTCAATCAGTAAAGGTGGGGGTCAATCGATTGAGGTTCAACCTTAATCGGTTGAGGTTCAACTTTGATCGATTGAACAACCGTTCTAGAACAAAGATAAAGTTTTTTTTTGCACCCCTCGACCGATTGAGCTGGGGGTCGACCGGTTCCTCATCCGGTTCAACCGGTTGAGCCGTTTTGGCTCAACAACCAACTTTTTCAACTTAAAACCTTTTAAAGAAGTTTGGAAAACATTTGACACAAGGTTTTAGTTGAAAACATGAAATCATCCAATTTTAAAATATTTTAAACAAATAACTCTTGGATGATTTTGGTGCATAAGTAAAAAATGTAATACATGAAAATCCTAGTGCACCAACAACCTTACAAAGAGATCTTATGAAGTTTGGGTCTTGAAAAACACTTCTCTTTGAGGTCTTCTTCTTCTTAATGATTTCTTTTTTACTTGATTTGTCTTTGTGATTGTCACTTTTGAAATCTTCTTGCCTAATCACACTTGAAATATAATCATTAGTTCTAAACCTTGTTTTGTTATCATCAAAATTGAGATTAACCAAACCTTGGTTTCACAATTATTTATTGTCAAAATTAAAAAAACCTCAAACAATTTGCATTGGTTGTGAATAGAATGGCTAATGATTGTCTCCTTGGATTTATTGCCATGATAAAGAATTGGCCCAACTTGCAGATATTTGTGTTGTAGGTGGATGTTGTCATTTTTATAGATGGTATTCATTCCCCACCCATCCACAATTGTTAGGATATATCATCAGCTATTGTAATACACTTGCCTTTAATATAAGCGGTTAATGTTGTCAAAAGAAACACCCAATTAATAGTAATGGTTATGATCAATGCATTGACATCCCTTATTTGATTGAATGGTATATATAGTAATGGTTACTGATCTTTTCAAGTAGATTATTGAAAATGTTGTTACATTGGAGAAAATTATTATTCATACTCACGGTCCAGAAAGTGTGAAGCTCCAGGCGCGTAAAAGAAGTCGTGTCAAGCAACTGCTAACACACGTGCCTTCGAGTGTTGAATTAGTAGTATTGTAATCTTATGTAGGAGCGTAGGGGCATGGTTTAGAATTAAAATTTTATTTTATATTTATTAATGAAACTTCCTAATAAAATCTAAATAACCATGGTAAACCAATATGCTTAAAAAAAATGAATTTTACTTGGGTTTTGTTGGTGTTGAGCCAATTGGAGTCAGGTCCGTCTAGCTTCACTAGAGTAAGACGAACTTCTTCCCTTGTTTGTGCTTCTTGAGGAATTCGTCCAGCTTCATTGGAGTCAAACGAACTTTTTCCCTACACAGAAAGATGTCCGGACAGGTGGTCCGGGCACACCCCTCCGAAGTTTAAGTCAGATGAGGATAGCTCTAACTATTTTTGTGGGAGAGAATGAACATGTGTACCTTATTCGCACTTCTTGAGGGGTTTATATAGAGTTGATGACACCATCATTATAGCAATGATAATGCGTTATAGTCTTTCTTATAATGATGATTGCGTGAATTGTCAATGTCATCACTACTGCGTGGACTGGGCAATCACATTAAGTAAGAGTTACTGACTGTCGTGCCAAAATCTCGAACCGTGTAGATGACTGTCCCTTTAGTTTGCCAATATCTGGAATTGTGTGTAATAATTAATTGACTTTTGGGTGTAAATGACACCTAGTCCGTCGCTCAGACATCATGCGTTTAGGTTGTCACTCAGACATCAAGTGGCTAGTCCCGCGCTTAGACATCAATCGTCTAGGTCGGTGCTTAAACATCAGGCATGGTTAGCCACACATGTCAAAAATCCTGAGGACTTGACTAGATTGATTTGCTTGTTTGAAAGGTCTAGTCGGCTTGGTTTGTTCATTTTGTCTGGCAATGTGGAAGAAGGAAAACTTCTCACTTCTAGTGCCAGACATAACTTATCTTAGTCCAGACAGAGTGATCCTAGACGAGTTATATATCTGCCCTAGTTGGCTAAAGGGTTTTGAGTCTGGGAAGGACACATGGAGGGAAGCCCTCACAATGCCTCTTAATCCGTCTATCTTTATCCGGTAAGGTAGCCATCGGGTTGAGGTAGGATGAATTATCCGTTTTCAATTTTTTGGGCGCCAAGGGGTAGCTTTTGAGACAACAGAAGTGGTAGGTCGTATCCCAATCTTCCACTTATTTTGCCTTAGTCTCTCATTTTATAACGATTTCTCTATTGCCCCTTTTTTCCAAGGTGGTAGTGCGCTCACTTTTTCCATTGATTGGAAGCAGTCAAGACCATGAGGACATATTTTTTTATTTAGTTTAGTTTCGGAATAAGGATGAATATGTTTCACCCCGGTTGTTGCCATCTTGAATCTTGTTTCAGCTTTTGTTTTGAAGCTTTCTAGTTGACTTACCCATTTCCCATTGATCATGATATGAGGCTTTGTTATTTGCTTGTTTGTTCGATTTTGGTTTCTTTCTTATTTTCTTTGTTTTTCTCTATTTGTGGTTCGTTTGTGCACCAATTAGCTTATATTTTGAAGCTACTCGTTTGCAACTAGTTTTTCTATAGTTTCTTATTTGCAACAATACCTCTATAGAGCTTGGAAGTATTCACTAGGCCTACATATCTCATGCACTATTTTGTTGTATTTGCGTATCAGGTTTTGCACATTTTTTAGTCTTTGTCTTTTATTTATGTTGCGCTAGTGCTTGTCCACTTTGCTTTGGTTCTTTTGGTATTTTGCTCATGTTCCATGCATTTAGAAGTGCATATTTCTCTTGTTGTGTGGACCTGGCAGTGATCCTTGGCCCAACTTCTTCGTCATTGCTCATGTCTATTAATGCGTTTTTTCGCTCCATTTTACGCAGATGGTTGTGCTTTTACTCCATTGTTTTTTTGGTTTGCACACCTTCTGTACATTTCTCTTGAGTGTGCAATCTCCTAGCACGAACGCTATCTAGGTCCCTTTAGTGTGCAATCATTGTACGCACAATGACCATTTTCATAAAGTGTTTTTTTCCTTTTGTGTACGCAATTTGTTTTTCAATGTGCAAGTTCTACTAAATATGAAGGTGTCCTCCCTATGTATGCTTAGGTGTGCAATGCAAAGTGCACATTCTCTTTTCCCTTATCCAGGTGCGCAACGTAGTTCCTCAATGCACTATTACATGCTCTCTTTTGCACATGCTTGGTGCATAATCCTTTTATTGCACAATGTCTTTGCGATTGCTTAGGTGTAATTCTCTTTAATGTGTATATATATATATATATATATATATATATATATATATATATATATATATATATATATATTTTACACAAACTCAACTTTCTTTTGATGCGTAGTCTTTAAGTGTGTACTCTTCTCTAATGCATGCAATTCCTATGCACATTCTTTTTCCATCAATGCACAATGCTCAGTGTGCATTTCTCTTGGGTATGCTATTTTTTAGTACACTTTTCCTAGGTTTTAGTGTGCAACCTTATGCATTAACCTAGTGTTTGATCTCCTTAGTGTGCAATCTTCATGTGCAGCCCAACCCCTTTTAATACGTTATTTTGAGCACACCCTCTCTCTTTTAGTCACGGAGGAAAATGTCGCGATATTTCAGTGATATATCGCCGAAATATCGTGTATCGGACCATCTCGACACGATATACGTTAGAGATATATCGGTTCCACGATATTTTATCAATTTCTCGTGATTTTCACCTATTTCTCGTGATTTATTGGCATTTTATCATCAATATATCGCGATATTTTGGACGGTCAAATGAGGATCAATGCGGTCAAACTTATAAAAATGCCTCAGGACCGTCGCGGGGGCTCGAACCCCAGCCAAAAGGTTTGGTTGGCAGCAAGCCAACCGCTGGGGCAAGTTTGCCCCTTGACATATAATGTGCACCAAGTATATATAAAGTCAAATTCATCATATAAACATAATTTTAAAAAAATGTTTTAAAGAACAAATTAATTATAATTATTTATAATTAAATAAATTTTTTTCATCTATTTGAATACCAAAAATATAAAAATTATTGTGATAATTTTCTTCATAGTGTTTTTAATATTATTAATATATTAATTAAGTATTAAAAATTATACATATATCATCATTTATTTTATATCATTTAATACAATTAAATTAAATGAATTATAATTTTAATATTAAATATATTTTAAAATTAGACATATTATAATCAAATATCACAAATATTATTATGAATAATATTTGATATAATTTAATAATAAATATATACTTATGAAATTTATAGTTTTTTTATTTATTAACACATATAATATTATTGTCAAATATGATAAATCATATTATACATATATCAAATTATTTAATAAAATAATTTAAAAATATCATTATACTTCTAATTACATTTTTATGAAGTTTTTCTTATATTTTTATAAATTTTGATCAATTTTAGGTTTATCGATATTTTTTTCCAAAATATCCGCCGATATATCTCCGATATATCCGATATATCCGTAAAATCGAAGTACCGATATATCTGTGATTACCGATATTTTCATCCTTGCTTTTAGTGTGCATTACTCTATGCATAATCCTTTTCCTTCAGTGCATTATTTAAGTGTGTTTTCCATCTTCGTGACAGTACACAATTTGTTCTTTGCGCTCTTCTCCTAGTGCATACTCTTATGCGTGTCTGGTGTCCCTTAGTGCACAAACCTTATGCATACACCCTGAATCCTACCCTCCTTTAGGTGCACAACCCCTAGGTGTGCAATTTTTGCATGCTTTTCCTCATTGTAGTGCATAATTTTCCTTCTTCAAGTGCACAATACTACCATTTTTATTTTAACATGCATTTTTCATGATTTTATTTGATTTTTATTATTTTATCGATTTTTAATCACATAAACAAGTCTTACAATTCCAAAAATAATGGAATATTCTCCAACTTTTTATGGTCTTTTCTCAATGATCATTAGAAAACAGGGGTTGTGGATTAATCCATGTAAATTAACTTGGGCATTGGTGAGGCCCTACATCTATGAGACCTTCACTTGTTGCCATTTTTAAAAATTGTACTTGTTCAATCTCAATTATCATTTCTTTGCTTTGTGATTTGAGATATGCATGAGATTTTATACTTGTTATTATTGCTTATGGACTGATCCTATTTCGTATAAAAGTGCTTGGCTAGCTACTAAGGTATGTTCCTCTTTCTCCTCATTTTGTTATACATTTCCTTACTCTGTTTCGTTTTGCTATACTTTGTTTTATCTCTCAATCCTTGATATCCATGATTTTCTAATTAATTGTTATAATTACCTTAACTTGATTAGTAGATATCTATTATTTAGGGCTTAAAGGGGTGCTACCTTTGGTACCTTCTTAATGAGTAACCTGACTTCAGAACCTAGACTCGGTTTTCGTAAACATGCTTTTCCTTTTTAAGGAGTCAAATTTAGGGTTTTCTTTTTTATATTGTTTACCTTTTAAAAATAAATAAAAATAAGTAGTGACTCTAAACCTTTTCTAAAGACAACTTCTCACCAATAAAAAGTAAGTCTTGCTATCAAGTAGGAACGCATCATATGAAAAATGCAGGTCCACAGCTCTCACAAAAGTGATTAGAAACCCTAACCCCTAAAAGGATATTGTAGGGTTCCATAACTAAGCTCAAGTGACTTAAGCCCACTAAGGGCTTAGGTCTTAATCTAACCATAAAATGAGTCCTAATTGATTAATTAACCTCATAGGGTAATATAATTAATCAATTAGCCCAATTTAGAGACCTTATTTACTAAATCCAGTACAATCTTATGTAATTACCAAATTACCCTTATACACAAAAGTGGACATAAAGTCAATTTTATATCTCATAAATTATGTCATCAAGGTATATAAGCTTGAATGGGAACTATTGAGACCGATAGGAGTACTGACACCCTCAAAATCCAATTTTAAAATTGAATCAACATCCCACTACAAAAAATCAAACACACTCCAATACCTTATGTATTTAACAACGAGATAAAGTTCAAGTCCATGACCTACTATCCATTACATGCAAACTCCCCATAAATCAGTGTCCATAATCTAAAAGGTAATGCTATCACATATCAAAATTGCTTCTCCAATACTTGAGTCATAGATCCTACTTGTTATGTTACCAATTGACATTTTCTAACTCTAATGAGCATATGTCAAATTTTTATTAAAGGAAATGTTATGGTCATATTCTTCTAAATCACATGTCATTTAGATCATCTAAGGGGACACGTTGTCTCAATCCCATGAAATATCATAGTGTCTCTATTAAGAATACCTATTGTCACTAACCTTCATTAACAGCGACCTAATCCATAAGAATATATGATCATTTTTTAGTTTCACCCATAGGTCAAAACCTCTTGTTGATTTCAACATACTCTCAAGATCCTCTCAAGGTTGAGAGTTCATGCAACGTAGTAGATTAGTAAATCATGACAATCTGATAGTCTTATATCATGATTCATTATAGGTTCTATCCAAAGTTCAACCATACACACTAGTACACTTACCATGGGAAACTCATATCAATGGCTAAGACAAGTCATTCCTTTCATTAGGAGGTAGTGTTGCTCAAATCCATGAACTGATTATAGACAATTTATCTACTTACAAAAAACCAATGATTTGTATAATCTATACAACTTCTAATGTACTCAAGTCATGTCCTTTTAGTTTTCATTAATCTATATTTAATTTAGATTTTATTGTGGTTATCTTATGGGTTAAGTCATCTTCCTTGCCTTCTTTTAAATGGGACAATCACATATATTACTAGAGCATGAGGTGGTTGTGGCTTATGTGGCACCTGCTTACATGGTCTTCTTTGGTGTCTATTTGCCTAGTTGGCTAGTATGGGTGGTAATCCATTTGAAAGCTTGAGGGTATTTTAAGTAGTGTGGAGTTGTTACTATTGTAGCACGTGATTTAGGGATTATTTTTCCAAAACATACTATGTAGGAAACTCACTTTGGTTTTGTCTTTTGCAATATTTTCTATGGTATAATTGATAATTCTTTCTCATCCATAGATATAGGAATGGTTAGTTGAATAATATTAAAATCTCATCTACTTTTGTTTGTGAATTTTTTTATTTTTGTATTCTTACGCTAACATGTGAATATTGAAGTTTTTCTGCTTAATTCCATGTGCAACTCCCACAATATTTATGCAGAGCTAGCGGTTTGAATTGAATTCAAAATGTGTTTCCGAATTCATTCAATTGGATGAAGTATTTTAATCGAATGCAAAATGCGTCTTTGAATTCAAACAATTGAATATAGAGATTTCTTCCCAGTGTCTGTATATAAGTAAAGGAGGATAATGTTGAAAGTGAGCATCCATCCGAGTATAAATATTTGAGCTTTGCTTATGAGTGATTCCCTCAAGACTCTAGCAGCTCCCTGTGTAATTTTGGGTAAGATAAGGAATGAGTGAACATAGTTAAGGGTCTTATTGATTTTCTTTTTGGCATCGTCAGGCTTCATCACCTGCCTCATGTATGATGCTATTTCTCCATCAGGTAAAAGATACGTTTTGTCAAGTATCAAAGGGTAGGATCGATCAGTCTGTTGCCCAAACTCGTCCATGCACATCAAATTCATTTATTGCACTGCTGCTGCATGCCACAATATATATCAACTCCAAAATCTTTTTATCTTTAAAGAAAAAAAATCGAGGCTGTAGATTCCAGTCACACAAAAAGCATACTAGGACCCCAACTGGCCTACAACACAGCCGATGCATACGGTCAGCTAATAGTGATGAGAAGCCAACCAGATATGCCTCAGCATGTGGTGAGTGATAGTGGTCCAACATGAAGACAGCAACACAAATTTCATTTAATGGCACACAAACAGGTGATGGGGTTGGCAGTCTTATTCAAGCATGGGGTCCCTGGATTCTCTTCTAATCCATGGAAAACCATATCTATGGACTAGGCTTCACTTCTCTCACCTGTAAGCGATGCCATACTTTTCATTCTTTGTTTGTTTGTTTGTCATCATCACTTCCTTTGGATGGAAATCCTCTTCTATTTACACAAAAAGATTGTCATCAGATAAGCCTCTATATTTAAAAATATGAGGTGAAAGACACCAACGAGGACTCAAACAATGCTAATTCAGAGGGGATTTTATTGAAGGATGACTTGTTCTTTTTTCGGTTGGGGAAGGTATTCATGTAGTTTTCTTCCCAGGTTTCTTGTAAAATTTCCTAATAGAATTAGTAGTTTTATAAGTCTTGAAACCATAATTTTTTTATTATTCTCAATACTTTTATGTTTTATGTGGACTTTTTTTATGGGACCTGAAAATGGTTGAATTTTGAGAATTAATTCTTTTATTTCTTTACATTTTTCCTTATATAAAATAAAAATTTGGAATCCTATCTAATGAACATAAATTTGGATAAAGAATATCCATCCTTGCCCATCCAAACTTAATCCTTAATTCAACCAAACATATATATATATTGATATAAAAGAAATATAAATATTATGAAATAAAAGTTATTACATATTTAAAATATATTACATATTTATTAAATTATAAATGCTTAAAGGTGGATTTATATATATATATATATATATATATATATATATATATATATATATATATATTTGATTAATTATAAGTATATTTTACTAAATCATTTTATAATAAAAACATTTAAAAAAAAATGAACAAATAATGTCATATGTATTATGAATTAAATAATATGTATATATAAATAATTTTATTCACATTATATTACATAATTTTTTTAAATATTAATAGATCTTATACCAAGACATACATATTGTTTAAAATTTTAATTATATATATTTTATTTTTATATTAGTGAAATGTCAAAACTAATTACGATTTTTCAAAATTTATTTTCTTAAAGTAACTTTCATTTTTTTTTAATCAGACGAAATTTTCAAGGAAACAAAAACTAAGAAATAAAGATTGTTTTTTAAAAATAAAAATAGAAGTAAAAACTAGAAAATGTTTCGTAATCCAAACACAATAATTTATAACAGACTATCTATTTTCAAACCAATTAATTTTTTTATAAACTTAAAATATAACAAAATCAATTTTATAAGAAAATTTTCCCGATCCCACAACCTGGGAGCATATATATAAAAGCCAGTGGGCATTGGGCAATGATAACGATGAGGTAAGCCTGCGATCATAAAATATTCTGCGGATGAGCTTGATTGATAGTGACAGATGTTGAGTGATGCCCTTAATTTCATTCATCCACAACCTCATAAATGCAAGGATCAGGCACCATTGATTTACTACCTCCCATCTCCTATCGTATCATTTTGAATCCTTGGATCTACTATACCCTGCAACTGTGCTTATGTCAGAAGAAAATTAAGTGCTACTCTGAGAATGTACGAATGGAAGATTTTTTTTATGGGGTGGGTTCCACCTGCTGGTTTTTCTCTATTTAGTGAGGGAGGTTGAGGGCCTTTTGCCTTGTTCACAACCTTCCTGTACCGGCCATAGCTATGGATGCACCTACTCAACCTCTGCTTTCCCCTGCTTATGTCAAGAAAACCCCAATTTTTTTATCATCCACCAAATGGGTTCTCAAGATTGTGATGTGGGTGATTTTCATTTTCTGGGCTACCCTTATTTTTCTGTTTCCTGCAGAACCTGTCAATGAATTGTTTGAGAAATGGCTTCAACTAAGCAGTGGGACTGTTTTTGGTATCACAGGTTGGTAATTCTTCTAATCCTCTGATAGTCTTGACTGATTGTTTGGGAGTGCTCACAACTTTCATAATTGATCCTGCAGGAAGTATTTTTCTGGTGTTCAGTGGTCCTATTCTCATAATTGCATTTCTTGCTATTGTATATCTTGTCATCTCTGACTCTGGGGAAGAGGAACTTCAAGAGTATGTGATCTATAGTGTGATAAATTATGTCTTCTTATTTCCAATGCTATCTGCTGAGTGAGCACATGCTCATTACTGGTTTCTTTCTATAATAGTTGTCCTAGTTTTTTATTTCTCATCATATAAAACTTTCGTTATAGGAAGAGGACTTCCAACTGTCCAAGATTTCGGTTGTGGACTTTTCCTGTTCTTGTGGATGGACCTTTTGGAGTGGTCTCTGCTGCTGAGTTCATCGGGATACTCCTTTTTATTGTGTTCATCATCTGGGCTGTTTATTCTTATACCTTAAAGAACTTCAGCCTTTTGGACGAGTTCCAGTTGCCCTCTAAGTTGGAATGGTTGGTTATCGTAAATGTTTGTTTAGTTGTTCTATTTGCACCTTTTGTAGCATTTGGTAGACTGTGTTCTGTGGATTTAAGTAGAAATCAATTTATTAGCCCCCTGTGTTTTCTATTTCCATGATTTTACCATCTTTAATTGCTTAGTTAATGTTGCCTAAATGAAACCGGCTTTTCCATCAACATTCCAGCTCTTACAAATTAGCTAATATAAAAAATATATATTCTTATAAGGATGATTAGAATAACAATTTGATATAGTTGTTCTATATCTTGCATGAATCGCTTATAGTATAATGAACTCTTTAAGAAAAAAGCATTCTCTTCTCCTCAAACTTCCACAAAAAAATTGAATATTAAATCTTTTATACAATGACATTGTCTGATACCTTCTCTGTGCAATTCTTAGTTCATATTTAGTTGGCAAATTCTTGGTCATATTTAGTTTGCAGATGGAATTAAAACAAAATGAATCTAGTAAGATGAAGGAAAAAATTCTTATCAATCGACAGGTTTACCATTTGCTTTAAAAATTGATGCAATTACTCATCATAGTCACTGTAAGCTGTCTTGTGCTGCTCATTCATGCATCCAAATAAATAGCTGAGCTCATTGAGGTGGTGCATCTACTCTGTAGATGTGGCTTGTTACTTGGGAATTCAGGCTGAGAATTCTGACATCACTGTAATTTGGATGTCTGTCCGAAAAGTTTCCCAATTGCTATAATATCATTTATCGTGGGTATATCAATTCTCTTGAAACCCAGAAGTCCTAACTTCCATCTCTATAGATAGGACATGTTAATTCCTATTTCTCTTGGCTTAGCAGGAACTGCCACTATATATATCCAGGCCTTGTAGTTGTTCTCTCTCTCTCTCTCCCCCTCCCTCCCTCCCTCCCTCCCTTCCTTTTGCTTTTTCTTTTTCCAATTTCTTTTTGTTTTTCTGAAAAGTTGCTGCCCAACTAGGGGGTATATTTTGTAGTTTTGGGTTTTTGGCTTGAAAAGATGTGAAATAACTGAGAATGAATTTTGGTAAAATAAGGTTTAATTTTCAAGTAGTTGGTGAGAACTCCAAACTTGCTGATCCTTGGGTCAGTTTGGAAAGTCAGCAAACCATCCAAAAAATAAGAGTGAGTTTAACATGAGGGGGAAAACATTTAAGTAGAAAAATTTAAAAGGAGATAAAGGCCCAAAACACTTTGATGGTCAAATTATTTGCCCATGATTTCAGTCATTACCATAGAATAAATGACCAGTACCTCAGGTCAAGTTGGGCTGAAAAAAATGGAGTTTATGCACATCATTAATACCATCCAGATAACATGAGTGATATTTCAGGAAATTCACATATGAAATTCAATTTAAGAATTTGAACAGTCTTAATATTAGTTCTCAGATATTCTAATTGTGAAGTTTTATTTTCACTGATTGTCTATTTGCATCAAAGTAGCTAATACTTTGTAGTTGATTCTTATTATAGAAAAAGGTTTTTTAGTCCAGCATAAATTCTTCTTCTAGATTTCAATTTATTTTAAATGGGTAATTAGTACTAGATTTTTCTTTTTCTTATAGATATTGAGATTGATGGCTGACTTTCTGTAGTATCTTTGAACCTTTCAGTTATTTGATGTTGGAACTGTCTGGACTTCGTTTTGGTTTGATTGGATTATTTTGCTTGGCATTTTTATTTCTTCCAATAGCAAGGGGATCAGTTCTTCTCCGCCTTGTGGATATCCCCTTTGAACATGCTACCAAATATCATGTATGGTTGGGACATCTCACTATGTTTCTCTTTACTCTTCATGGACTATTTTATGTAATAGCATGGGCAATGGATGGCCGTCTCCTACAAGAAGTGAGTTCCCATCCTGATTTTTGTTTGCATGCACATACATGCATATATACTTCTCTACAATCTACATATATTCTTACATAAACATACACTTCTCAAATCTAAGTTTGTTTTTTTGCTTCAAAAACATAGATATCTATACAATGCATACACAATGAAATTTTGCACATCCCTTCACTGGAATGGCAATAAAATCAACTGCTTATCAACTTATGCTCTTGATAAGATTCATAAAATAATGCAAGTGAAGGAAAGGGAAACAGAGAATTATAAATGAGGAAAAAAAATACCAAAATTAGAATTTTAGTGATTTTTTCTGTTTAAAAAGATGTAGGAAATAGGCCAGAGTGAATGTAAATGATTAATTGGGGGCTTGGGTGAGACAATAAACATTACCACTAGCCTTTACCCATCTTGGAAATCATCTCTAGTGGCACTGCCTATGCCTTTGGCAGCATTTAGGTTCAGTTATTGAAGCCTTTTAGTCATTTGCAGAGACTAAAACCATAGTTTCAAATAAATATTTTCAAAGAAAGCTTTTAAAGCATTAGAATAGTGAAACATAGATCAAGAAATTGGTTAAAGAACTTTTATCTACTTGAGTGGATTGTTGTTGAGAATTCTACATCAGCAAACCCTCAAATCTTTTGCATCCATCATTGTGCTATAAATAGAATTGGAGAAGACAAACCATACTAGCACCAAAGCCCTAGTTACAACTTCCCAAACCCAAGGACTCCAATATCCCTAATATTATTATGCCAATTTGACCTATTTTATATGTACTCTTGCCCTTACTAGAAAAAAGGTAGTCATGGTGCTACCTTTCTCAAGGTGAGGAACTTTGTTGTTTGAGGGCAAGTGAAAACTTGTCCTCATGAAAAGTATCAATTATGTGATTGCTTCCAGCAGTCTACCCATGTTAGAAAAAGTATCAACTGGGTAAAATCTCATGTTATCTGCTCACAGTTGGAAGCTTCCATTGCTGTATGTAGCATTGTAACCTCAAGATATGCATATTTTTAATATGATATCAATAGTCTAGCTTAACATTGGAACATCCTACTATTGGCTTTGTGACATTTAAATGTGAAGACATTGGTTTGGTTAGTGTCCAAGATTTTTCATAGAGGCATACCAGTTTGTTAACAAAACCCCAAAAAGATACAAAGACCAGAGGAAGAAAATGCCTTAGCTCCAGGAAGAGGTGCTAGACGGTCCAAATATGCTACACAAGGAGACAAAATGGATACTAAAATGCTCACATATTTTACTTAAATGGAATATATAGAAGACCTAATTGATCTTCGTTTTTTCAGCCTAATTTTGATCTCTACTACAAACTATTGTTTTCATGATTATGATACTGCAAAATCTCAACATCCACTGTCCATCAAATTGTATTGTGGCTACATAATGATTTTTGGCCTAGTTTGTATAGTTGATTAAACAAGCCTGTTGTCCTATTTGTGTTATCTTCCTCCTGTTCCTTCATAAAGCATCTAGAATTTAAATATCAGAAACATTAGAGAACTGTGTATGGGAAGTGAGAAAATTGCTAAAAGCTAGATTGTTTTTGCTTAATTGTTTTGAGCAGATACTAGAGTGGAAAGAGATCGGTGTTGCTAATCTTGCAGGAGTTATCAGCCTTATAGCTGGTTTATTAATGTGGGTGACATCTCTTTCTCCAGTGAGAAAGCAATACTTTGAGTTGTTCTTCTACACCCATCAACTATATGTAGTCTTTGTTGTCTTCTTGGCCCTGCATGTTGGGGATTTCATTTTCAGTATGGCTGCTGGAGGAATATTCCTTTTCATGCTTGATCGATTTCTGAGGTTTTGTCAATCACGAAGGACTGTTGACATAATTTCAGCCACATACCTTCCATGTGGAACATTGGAATTGGTCCTTTCAAAACCTGGAAGTAATAAATAAATATCTTCACACCCTAATTATTCCTTTTATTTCTTCTTAACCTATTACTATATATATGTATATCATCTTTTAATTTTGGGCAATGCAGATCTTCGGTACAATGCCCTCAGTTTTATTTTCCTTCAAGTTAAGGAATTATCTTGGCTGCAGTGGCACCCTTTCAGTGTTTCCTCGAGTCCTCTGGATGGCAAGTATCATCTTTCAATTCTCATAAAGGTTCTTGGGGAATGGACAGAGAAGTTAAGAGGCAATATCTCAAATTTTTGCAAGGAGAAACAAGAGCTACCCTTCCAACCTCATTCAAAGATAACGGCTTCGGTAGAGGGGCCTTATGGGCATGAATCACCATACCATTTGATGTATGTACTTTATCTTTGGGATTGCATAATTGCATATCAGATGGCAGTAACCATGTTTTAATACTTTAAAAGATCAGTTGGATACTAACCTTTTATAAGAAAACAAAATAATGTGTGTGAACTGTGATATTACATTTAAAATAGGTCTACATGAATATCAAAACAATCTATCCAAAGATGGCCATAATTGGTCCTCTGTTTTTTTTACCTACTTCAATCTTTTAAGGTATGTTGAACTTTCAGCATACAGAGTTTGACTGAACTTACAAAAATGTCCAAATTCCACCATATTTCTTGTTTTCCTTTACTTTCTCTTTTCTACTTTTAGTGAATTCTTATCATTTACTAACTTTGCCTTCTTTTCCCATCTTAGGTATGAAAACCTTGTTTTAGTAGCAGGCGGCATCGGGATTTCGCCATTCCTGGCTATCTTAAGTGATATTCTTCATTCTGCTAGGGAGAATAAAACTTGTCTGCCAAGAAATATCTTAATTATATGGGCCATTAAAAAATCAAATGAGCTTTCTCTTCTTTCTACAGTTGACATGGAATCAATCTGTCCATCTTTCTCTGATAAAGTGAATATTGAGATTCAGATTTATGTCACTCGAGAATCAGAACCTCCATTGGTAGGGCTAATTGTACTTTCCTTCCCTAGATGTTTTTCTGTTTATTTTTTTATCTTACGATTATTCCCTAGATGTTTTTCTGTTTATTCTTTTATCTTTCTATTATCTTACTCTTTTTGTGATCTCTGATATTATTAATTGCAGGAAGAGGGTAAAATTAACAAGACTGTGAACTCTTCTGTCTTCCCTGTCTTGAGTGGACGTGGACTGTCTGTTTTGGTTGGTACAGGAAACAATATATGGTCCGGAATTTATGTTATCTTACCTGTACTTGGCTTTGTTCTCTTTATGGACTTGTTGAATATCTATTACATAAATCCTTTTGGTATTAATGCTTGGTGGTACAAAGGGCTTCTGTTTGTGTTATGCATGGTTGCAAGTGTTGTTATCTTTGGAGGTGCTGTGGTTGGTTTTTGGCATCTTTGGGAAAGAAGAATTTCAGAAAGTGAGGAATTTGAGGATAATCAGATGAAGATTGGCATGGTGCAACATATAAATGGGTCCATGGAAGACAAGGAATCAAGTCAGGAAAGCCTTGCTGGTACAAGTACCATTCAGTATGGTTGCAGGCCAGACTTCAAAGGTACACCATATAATTTCTGTTTGGACAAAAAGGAAAAAAGTATATAGGCAAACTCATCTGTTTATTCATGCATCAGTAAAATTGCAACTTCACCTGTGAGTCCCAGTAGGTTCGGTAAAATAGTCTTCCCCTTTTATATTGTTTCACAACCATTAGATCTGGTTCTCAGATTTGAAACTTACTAGTCAAAAAATGACATTTTACTTGACCTTACCCAAATTCTTGAATAATTTTCCTTGGTTTGAGCTGAGTCAATGAGTTGGGTTTAGAATGCATTCTTGCATTGTATGAAATTGCCACCTGTACAAACAACATTGGCGGTAATGAGGTAGTATGAAGTGGGAGGAAATGGCAAACAAGAAGAGACAAGGAACTAGTGAGTAGATAATGGGGTGTTCAAATCTGTCAAACCACATTTTCTTGGTTTTTGTTTGAATTCTTGTGGCAATTAAAACCTTAGCACATACCCTAGGACTAGCTTGTCAAGGATTTCATGGAGCTGATATTCTTTCAAGTACTGAAATAATGATTTCACCAAGTGTTTTTGTATTTCCAAATGTGAGTGACAATCTTGTTGCCTGTTCTCATATATCCTTGGTAGTGGTTAAATAACAGTCTACCTAAATATATGTTTGTGCCTCACAGAAAAACTAAATCTGCAATCTACCTAGCTAGTTGCCACAGAATATCCCCCCACTAGATCAGTGAAACAGAATGCATCACTTGAAAAAGTGGCTTAAAACTCATTATCTTACAAGCTCTATGTTGCATGGCTCTATACTCGAGTCTCTGCCTCAATACTAGAATTCATGCATGCCTTTTTTTTTTTTTTCTCCTTTTTTTGGTGCTTCTCCATTTCATTAAGTTACCTCCCATGTATCTGTAGTAACTATCCAGTGGACCCATATATATCAGATTGGCTTACATGTTCTGAAGGAAAAAAAAAAAAAAGAACTAGCTGCTTCCAGTAACTTCCTTTTGCTAGTTACCTTAAAGACCTATAAATGAAGTTGGCATTTGTAGACATGTTCATTCTTGTCTTTCTACTTTATTACTTCAGCCCAAATATGTTGGTTCTGTACACTGGAAAGTTTATGTTACTCTTTTTTGAGGTGAATATCCACCAAGTCTTGTCATTTTTCAGTAATCACCTTATTTGTGGACTTTCCTGTACTTCCACATTTTCACATTTTCATTAAGGTCTACTTAATACTACTAAAGAACCCTAATTCAAGTTCTTCACCCACTTCAAAGGTGTTGTTTCAGTCTTGACCGGATTAGAACTTAGATTCTTAGTTGATTTCAATCTAAGAGTTTTTCTATCAGATGGTCTAAGATTTACTTATAGATTTGTCACAATCCTAGTTGTTACCTCATGGGTCCTTGAGATCCCTCCACTTTTTATTTTAAAGCCTATTGTAAACATTTTCTCTATACATATGTTCACATTTCTCCAACTCCAAGAGTTTCTCTTCATTCATAGGATCAGATGCATCTTTCCTTCAGGAATGTCATCTATCCACACTTTGCCTGTCTCCTGAATGGAATTGCCCATCTGTCCTGCTTATGCTGTTTCCACAATTGGCTTATTATGAAACTACTCATCCATACTACTTATGCTGTTGCATAGTAGTTTTACTCCATGTTTTAAGTCTTTTTCTATCCCCTTCATACTTGGTGAAATAGAACCTTACCTATGTTGGTAGTCTTAAACTTCTAACCACTAAATGTGGTCACTAGTGAGGTCCTCCAGTCACTAACAAACTACATCTAGTTGCCTATACATGTAGTTGTATGGTTCTTTTAGTGACCTCACTCTGCTTGTTACTGAATAACTGAAATTCACTATTGACATCCCAGTGTGTGAAGTTGAGGGCCTTTAGGACTTTTCTTCAATGTTACAAAACAAGTGACTAGTCTTTCTTAACAGAGTTTGTTTCCCATACTGCAGAAATTTTTGGATCCATATCAGAGCGTTGGGGTCATGTTGATGTGGGTGTCATTGTGTGTGGTCCTCCAACTCTTCAAGCAAGTGTTGCTAAAGAATGCAGATCACAGAATATAAGGAGAAGATGCCATGATCCAATCTTCCATTTCAACAGCCACAGTTTTGATTTATAATGATGTCCGATATCATCTTCACAACATATTGAGGCAAGAGTTCCCCACTTCTGAACTTGGGCTTCTGCCACATCTATGCCATGTACATATCTGTAAATATATTATGGCTCAGAAAGATGTATATGCAATCAACTGCTGGGGCATTGTCATGATTTGTGTATGATGATATCCTATCTACAATTCCGCTGCAGATTTATCATATATGAAGCATCTTATTGTGTACATTGATTATATGTTTATGTTCTTAAAACGGTGGGTCTGAAATCAATATAAGATCATGGAATGAGCAGTAGCTTTGAGTTTTGAGTATATCTTACACATCTAATTATTCTATACTGAAGTTTGAAGGAGTTGCGTTCTCATAAATATGGAAAGAACCTATGCTTGGTAAGTGACCTAAAGATCTGCTTTCAAAAGAGCAGAGAAAAGCCAAGGGACGAGTTGAGGAGAGGGTGTCTGAAGAATTTTGAACGTGAGTACTATGTTTGCCATTCAAAATCAAAGACTGTTACTTCCCCCCAGTGTCCATTGTTTATGCTTCAATTATGATGATCACATAAAGTAGTGAAAAATTACATAAATATCTCCTTCACCTTATATTTTACATGTTACAACCAAATTTCTTTGTTACATAAGAGCTATTTTGGTTGGAATTGCACCTTTCATCTTTGAATAATAAAAAAAACTATTAGAAAAAAAAAGAACAATTGCTGTTTTAAGAACTTGTTCAAAACATAGGTTTTTTTTAAAAAAAACAAATTTTAAGCATTTTTTATTATTTTTTTACAGTATTTTGAGTAACAACTGAAATTATAAATAATATTTTGAAATTTTTGTATACATAATTTATACACACAAGTGCCTTATATCTTTGTGGGGGAATAAACCAATAAAATTATTTTTCACCTTTTAAGTTCCGAAACGGAATTATATTTAATTAAGACCTTTATTTAAGAACTATTTTTAAAAATTATTTTTTTAGAACTATTTTTTAAAATATTCTCAAAAAAACCCTTATTATTGGTAATGTTTGGTCCATCACCCATGGTTTAGGTATGGCCCGACTACACAAAAAAAAAGTTTAATTTTGATAAAAAAAATTTAAGGAAAATTTAAAAAAAAAAATGGCTAGAGATTTTACCCCAAGATTTTCAATAATGTTTGTAAATTTTTTAGTAAAAAATTATAATTTTTAAAAATAATTCAATAATTTCTCTAATAAATTTTAGGGTTTCTTCAAATAACTAATACAAATAAGTGGAAATTGGTGAAACATTTTATTCAAGATTAATTATCTATAAATTGATAATTGTGATTTTAAATTCACCAGTATTATCAATGAGAACCCAATATTAAAATTTTATTTAATAAAATATCAAAAAAAAAAAAAGAGTTTTAATAAATATAAAATTAAAATACCAAATTTAGGAAAAGTTATCAAATAGGTCAACTAAAGGTGATTAGAGTCCAAAGGGTGATTATTTTGATAGATTCTCCATAGTTAAAAGGGGAAAAAGTCCTTCAAAGTCCCTAAAGCAAAATTAGAGATAATAATACTAAAAGGAACCTTTAAACAACTAACACTAGGATTTTGTTGATATATTAGTGTGGACCTCGCATTTTGCACTATGTGTTCCCACTCGATCGCGAAACTCACTTTTTTATTTATTTGTGAAAAATTATGATTTTTATAAAAAGACTTGGAGTCGCTACTCATTTTTGTTTTATTTTTTTAAGGAAAAAACAAAATAAGAAAGAAAAACCTTAAATGTGACTTCTGAAGGAAAAACAAGTTTACGAAAAATCGAGTCTGGGTTTAGGGGTCAAGTTACTTATTGAAAATGTACGATGGTGAGTCGTAACACCCCTCTAAGCCCATATACGTATGACCTATACTAAACGAATTAAGGGAATTATGGCAATTAATTAATTAATTATGGATACCAAGAAAAATAATCAATGTACAAGTCATGGTAAAAATAAATATACACAAAATAATTATGAAATCTAATTACAAGAATACACAAAATAAATTACAAGAGGATTGTGCAAATTGATTTATTGAGCTAATTAAAAAAAAATATTTGAAAAAAATTAGTTTCCCGAAAAATTTCAAAGGATTTTATAAAAAATGATTTTGAATTAATGATTTCAATTTATTTATCCACAAAAAAAAGAGTCAACTTATTTTCTCAATTTCAAAAAAAGTTATTTACTTTTATTGTATCAAAAGAATTTATTACAAAATTTTAATTTGGATACAAAAACTATTTTTCTTGCTTTTAAAAAAATGAATGAATTTTTACAATTTTATTCACAAAAGTATTTCAATTTGTTTTCATTTAAGAAAAGTGTTTTATACAAATTGTTAAAAAATATATAACTTTCTTTGCAAAAGAAATTTTAATTAAAAAAATTAAATCCTCTATTTCTAAAAAATACTTTTAATCCCATTTTATTTAAGGAAGAAGAATTCATTTAAAAAAAATATATTTTTTTTGGACAATTTTATTAAAAATTAATTTTTGGGACAACTTTATTTACAAAACTATTTTTGGACAATTTTTATTAAACAAAGAAAGTTTTGGACAATAATTATTAAAAACAATTTTTCAAATTTTATTAAAAACAATTCTTTTGGATTTTTTTTGTAAATGCATTTTTCTGAATTTTTATTAAAAAATCTTTTATTAAGAAGAATATTTTAAAATCATTATTTCATTAAAACACATTTGCCGAATTATTCCTCTTATTTAAACAAAATTTCTGATTTGTTCGCTATTCAATTCTGCACACAACAAATAAACATATACAAACAAATATTTACAGAACTAATAAGAATAAAACCAAATAAGAGTGAGAAATAAAATATGTACCTAAATAAATTTACAACAAGTTTAATGTCTTCCTACGACTTTTCGAGTTTCACTTTCTTCCATGAAATTTCGTGCTACACATGTCATAAATTCGTACTCAGCCAATAGAATTGTAGAATGGATTTATACAAAAACAAAAATAGCCCAAATGTAAATATCTAGGAATGTAAAAAATTCAAAATAAATATTCAAACCCAAATTCAAATTTTAAATTAGTTCAACAAATTTCACCAATTAAAAATGGGTCCAAATTAACAAATATAACCCAACAAAAATGTCTCACATGTCATAGACCCTAATATAAAATTTCCAAATCAATAACCAAAATATAAACTCAATTAATCAAACCCAAAACATGATAAATTGAAATAAATCTCATTAGGCCTAAATTTAATATCTTATAATCCAAACTCAATTTAATATACACCACAATTGTCCCATGTCCAAATTAAATAGTTCAAATTGGTCAAACTCATAGCAAATATTCAAGTCATCCAACAAATTTTACCCACATTGTGGGCTCAAAATTCATATCAATTAACAAGTTCACATTAATAATACACATGACTAAAGAAAATAATATCTCAAGCCCAATCCAATAAGCCCAAACAAATAACCAATTAACAATAGGCCCAAGTCCAAATAAACAATATACAATTGATTTAAATCCAAATATCCCAAATTAATCACCAATTGCAATATAACCACAAACCCAAATTAACAACTTTCAAATTAATTCACCAATAATAAATTAGCGAAAATTTCATATTAATTCAACAATCTAAATTTCACAAACAACAATTACTATTAAAATCAAATCAAGAAAAATAAAGAATAATAGTAATAATAATAATAATAATAATAATAATGAAAAATGAGTGGGATGCAACAGTGATGGAATGAGAGAAAATAGGAGGGGTCATCGAACGGCAGTGGCTCGCCAGCTGCGACTGGTAGGGGCTCGCTGGCGCCAGTGAGAAATTGGGTATGGTGAGAGGAGAGTAGAAAATAATAATAAAAAATAAATAAATAAATAAAAAGAAATGAAAGAAAAGAAAATAAGAAAAATCAAAAGAAATGTGTTTGGATGGAGAGAGAGGGAGGGAAAATGTGGGAAAACAAAAATGGGGGTTGGCCACCGTGTGTAGGAGTTGGGGAGAAGAAAAAAATGAAAAAAAAAAATGAAGAGGGGTAATAGGGGAACACAACTGGGAATAGGAGTTGGGGGGTGTCAAGGAGAAGAAAAAAAAAATCAAGAAATTGGGAGAATAGAGCTCTGGGTGAGTTTGGGGGGAAGAAAAAAAAAAAAAAGCCAAAGAAAAATAGGGGAGTTGATCTGTGCTGTTGGAAGGGAGAACCAATAGAGAAAAAGGAAAAAAAAATGTCGGCAACCACCGTACCTTCCCAATAAGTAACCTGACCCTCAAACCTAGACTCGATTTTTCGTAGACCCGTTTTTCCTTCAGGAGTCACATTTAGGGTTTTTCTTTCTTATTTTTTTCCTTAAAAAAAATAATAAGTGGTGATTCCAAGTCTTTTTCTAAGAATCATAATCTTTCATAAATGAATAAAAAAACGATTTTTGCCATCGAGTGGGAACGCATTGAGCAAAATAAGGGGTCCACAAAATTGCGACTCCACTGGGGAATCATGATAAGATAACAATAGTCTATCAACTCGACATGCATCTCGTGAGTGATGAGGATCATGTGACTCCATGAAGATCTACAAATCTTAACCGAAAAGAAAATATGCCCCAGTATAACATCAAATGGTAGATCGAAAAATCAGACAACCTCAAATCATCCGTCATCAAATGCGTCATCCCAATCATCCAAATCCACAACTGAATCGAACCCACATATCAAAAGGCGTCTCTCAAAAGAAGAAGCACGAGGACATCTAAATATCAAAAGTGTGGGCCTAACTGAATGGCCTAAGAGAGGCTCTACTAGGGGATCATGATAAGATAACAAACATATCATCGTTTCGGTGTATATCTCGTAAGTGGAGATGATCATGCAACTCCATGAAGATCTATAAATCTCAACCGAAAGGGAAATATGCCCCAGTATGACATCAGATGTATGGTAGATCAGAAAATCAAACAACATCAGATTATCCATCATCAAATGTGCAATCCTAATCATCCATATCCACAATTGAATCTGGTCCAACAGATTAAGGAGGCATATCCTAGAAGGAGAAGCATGATGGCATCCAAATGTTGAAAAGTGTGGGTCTAACTGAATGGCTCAAGAGAGGCTCCCCTGGGAGATCATGAAAAAATAAAAAACAGGTCATCATCTAGGCGTGTATCTCGTAAGTGGGGATGATCATGCAAATCAATGGAGATCTAAAAATCTCAACCAAAACGGAAATATGCCCTAGTATGACATCAGATGTATGGTAAATCAAAAAATCGAACAACCTCAAACCATTCGTTATCAAATGCGTGATCCCAGAATCGAACCCACATATCAAAAGGCATTTCTCAAAAGAAGAAGCATGAGGACTCCAAATATCAAAAGTGTGGGCCTGACTAAATGGCCCAAGAGAGGCCCCACTAGGGAGTCATGATAAGATAACAAACAGGTCATCGTCTCAGTGTGTATCTCATAAGTGGAGATGATCATGCAACTCCATGAAGATCTACAAATCTCAACCAAAATGGAAATACACCTTAATAGGGCATCAGATGTATGATAGATCGGAAAATTAGACAACCTCAAATCATTTGTCATTAAATGTGCAATCTCAGTCATCCAAATCCACAACTGAATCGAACCCACATATCAAAAGGCGACTCCCAGAAGAAGAAGCATGATGATATCTAAATATCAACCAAATCTCAAATACCTGTCCAAGTAGGGGTTGTCGAAGACGACATCTGATCCTATGGCCTCAAAGTGGTCTTAAGACACGGGACATAACATAAGCTAGGGTGATAAGGTAATAGAAATGAAAGGAAACTAGACCCAAATACCCAATGATAAAAAACCCATGCCGTCATGTTTAAAATGCAACATGTATAAAAAAGTTCGTGAGTCATGGACCCGAGGGTGCCCAATGTGAATATAATATCAATTATGAGATGATAAAGCAAATCAAATTGATAATGAGATACGTAAGAATGATGCAAGGGAAATATCAAACCTGGAATAGGTTAGTGTAAGAAAAGAAAAAGTAGGTGAAGCGAAAGTGATGAATCAAAAGTAATGACGAGGATGATAGCGAAACAATGAATATACGAAGAAAAAGTGATGATCAACCCAAATCAAACATGAAGTGAAGCCACATCAACAATGAATGTAATGATGGAAATGACAATGACCTAGAGTCCCTAGGAGAAGGTCATTAATCTCACTCTCAAAGAAATATGACAAAGTGAATACAAAGAAAATAGGATCTCAAAAAACCCACATACGAACTCTCAACAACAAACATACTCGATAAAATGACCCTTAGATATCAATATACATGCTCAATGATAGAGAATACTATGCACATACACATGTGGTTTTTTTTTTGTTTTTTTTTCATTTTTTTTTTCAGTTTTTTTTCATATATATATTTTACATATATACAAATGCACATACCCTGAACATAAACAAATGAACCCCAAAGATGATATCAATAATGGATAGACACACTCTTAAGTGCTAAGGTAACAAAAACTCTCTCTAACGAAATGACCTTCTCAAACTAAGGATCTCTAAATCACTGTCTGTGGGATAGATAGTGAAAATGATGTGACTATCCTCCATGTAATGAACTGAGGAGGATCACCACTCAGGGTGGAGAGAATATGAAGCAATACAAGTACTAGATATAATAAAGAAGAAGAGATGAAGAACACAACCAATGAGATGTGATGAAATGTAGTAGTGTGATGGTAGGAAAAACTAATGAGAGAAAGATGCACCCGTAGGCTTGAGGCTCATGAAACTCCTGAATGAAGCATGCATACACTAAAGGAGCCCCTATCTTGATGTAGAAATGTAAGCAAGGCAATAAGAAAGAAAGACTCTGATGCATATGGGAGGTTTAATGGGCTAGAAACAATCTGTATGTCAAAAAGGAATAACAAGGTATATGGTTAACCGAAATGATGGCCACCCATCCTACGACCATGGTCTCAAACATAATACTTCTTCAGCTGATCTACATTAGTTGGCTCCAAGAATCAGTTTCCATCTAGATCCATTAACCATGCAGCGCCCTCTGGGGTCAGCTCTCTAATGAAATAAGGTTCACTCCAATTGGGTCGGAACTTCCCTCTAGGATCTCTGATCAATCCTCTGATGACCCTCAAGACTAAGTCACCTTTCTGTAATGGTCTATCAACAATCTCTACTATCTTCCCCCGCCAGCAGGAGATGAAGGAAGAAATGGACTCATTTGATCTCTGTCTCAAAGCCTCAAGCTCTCTTCTCAACACATCTATGACAATATTAAATGAAAACTGTTACAAAAACTCCTGGGTTAAGTCGTCCCATGTCCTGCGTCGTGAGGACTCCAAAGATGCGAACCAACATTGGGTTACTCTACTCAGAGATAATGGGAATAAAGTGATCATTTGTGACTCATCTAGTCTGTGGGCCCTCATAATCGTACTATAAAGACTCAAATGGATGTGAGGACAACCAATGCTCGTGTATCTCTGAATCTCAGACATCTTAAACTTGGCCGATAAACTGACTACTAGTGCTCCATCAAAATCCTCTCAGATAGTAGCTACGTCTAAAGCCCTCATCTACCTCAACCTTTGCTCAAGTTTATCCATACTTGCATGTGGGTCCTCTAAGGTCGAGATAGGCAGTGTGACAGGAGGTGAGGCAACCTCGGTCTGACTATGCAAAGTGAAATGTATAGCCTATGGCGCTGACTGACTAGGTGGAGGGGGTGGTGGTATTGTAGGGTCATATTGTGCGCCATCCTGATGTGAGACCTGCTAGGCCTGCTACCCATCTATCCTTTGGCAGAGGCCAACCATAGTCTCCTGAATCGAAGCCATGGCCGAAGCAAACCGATCGATGGTAACCACCTGCGAATCCATATCCCTCTTATATGATCTCTGGTTTGACTGGTCTGATACTCTAATCAATGTACCTCTAACTCTAATCCAAGAAGCTAAATCCAAACTGAACGTATCAATACTCTTACAATAGTGGAAATACTAGATAAGATACGATGTAAGGGAAACTCTACAAGGAATGTCTATCAAGTATGTCGAAAGGTAACCCAGAAGTAATCAAACTAATATCCAATTCTGAGCAAATATACAAGAGACTACTACGAAAGTAACTAAACCTATCCCTACCAACCCAGCTCTGAAGGCCCACAGATGCACCCACGTGTAGGAAATGAAATCCTGATCGAAGAATCTAAGGCTTAACCTACAAGGTTAAGGTGACTCTAAAAAGAAAAGAGGTGGACTTTAAAGGATCTCTAGCAGAAGTGATCATACCCTCTGACAATACGCAACCCTCTACATGCCTTTGAAGAGACAGGGCGTTTCCATGCAAGATGGTCATCACCTCCACACATGCACTACCTTGATATCCCAAGGGGTTTCCTACTGTGAAAGCTCTCGCAACTCTCAGCACTCAATAGTCAACTAGAGTGCACAGTGAGTGGTGTGGGTGCATCTAAAAATCCTATGAAGCTAAAGTAGAAAAGGAAACACACTGGTCACATAAATATCCATGAAGCTTAGCTTTGGGCTATATAAGTCTTCAAAGATCGGACTCCAATCAGTATTAATATGTCCACCTCCTCCAAAATACTCCCAAACATCGATATAGTCCGTCGCTAAACCTTACTCCTAAACAATTGGCTCGGTCAGAGAAAGAAACACACACAAGGCCTCACACTTGCAAATGTAAGAACCGAAATGAAGGAAATGACCGAAACCAAAGGATTGGAGGTAAGAGGATAGATATGCGACACAGACAAGCAACATGCAAACACACAAGAGAAGAGCAGTCATGCAACAGGCAGTCAAGCAGGACGCAAGTATATCATCCATGTCCACACACAAGCTAGAGGAGAATATAACAATCAAAATGAATAACAACAAGGATATTATGCTCAAATATGATCAAGATAATATACAAGTAAAGGAGTTAATCACTAAGACAACAAAATATACAACAATGTGAACATACATGTCAAAGTGAGCAGGATAATCATGGCAAGAGCAAAAATCAATATGCTAAGACAATCAAGAGAATCAATCAATATCATCAGCATGTCAATGTCCCAAATGGATATAGCGGTCAAGCATGGGAAATTGCCACATCAAAATCCTCAATGTGTTATGATCATTCGAGCATAGAGAAGCACAGAGGGAAGGTATCCATCAATCGCTTAATCAAATGTCACATTTGCTTCATCATAAGTTCAACTTTGACCCTCTAAACCTCCCTTAATGGAGTCGCCATTTTGTGGACCCCGTATTTTGCATGTGATTTCCCACTCGACGATGTGACTCGTTTTTTATTTATTTGGTGAAATTTTGATTTTTTTTTTAGGAAAGACTTGGAGTTGCCACTTATTTTTGTTTTATTTTTAAAGGGAAAACAAAATAAGAAAGAAAACCTTAAGTATGACTTCTTATTTGGAAAAGATGGTATGCGAAAAACCAAATCTGGGCTCGAGGGTCAAGTTACTTATTGGAAAGGTACGATAAAGACCGTAACACCCCTCTAAGTCCCTAAAAACGGGTCTCTACTAATGAGATGAAGAAAACATGACAATTGGTAAGGAAATCAATGGATACCAAAGTGAAATAATCAAATAATAAAGCGAATCACGCATAAGAATAAGCGAAGTGGGAATGAGATCGTATCTTAGGCACAATTAATAGTGCGCTATCATGAAAATAGGGTTAGCTCAAGTATAAAATTATCACATGCATATCAAAGAGCAAGGCAAAGATCAGACAATACTTCATTAAGTATAACAATTGACAACCAGAAGAGAAAATTCATATGTAGGGCCCCCACCAAAGCCCAATTTATCTTACATCAATTAGTCTCACAAATTTCATTATTTTGGAATTATGAAAAAATTCATTCTTGCTTATTTAAAATCAAGAGAAACAGAAAACTATTTGAAAGTTGAAGAAAATTTGTACAAGTGCATACCAAAATGAGAATGATAGCAGACTTATTAAAATCAGGATTTTTGGTGACCTAAAACCCTAATAAAGGATGAAAAGTCGTAGAATTAAAAAATATTTGAAAACTGAAGTGAAATTAAAACTGTTCGAGAGAAAACTAGAGTTTTGAAATTTATTTGAAAGAAATTGGAGTTTTGAAAATTAAATTTAAGAATTGGAATTTTAAAAATTAAGTTTGAAAGAAATTGGAATTTTGAAAATTATTTGAAAGTTTGGAGTTTCGAAAATTAAATTATGAATTGGAGTTTTGAATATTAAATTATGAAAATTGGAATCTGGGAAATTATTTGAAGATGGAATTTTAAAAATAAAATAATAATAATAATAATAATAATAATAATAATAATAATAATAATAATAATAATAATAATAATAATAATAAATGTGAAATTTGGAATTTTGGAAATTGGAATTTTGAAGAATTATTTAAAAAAGGAATTTTGAAAATAAATAAATAAATAAAATAATAATAATAATAAAGAAAATGTAATAATTGAATAAATAAATGTGAAAATTAGAATTTTGGAAATTAGGAATTAAATTTGGAAATCGGAATTTTGAAGAATTATTTTGAGAATGGAATTTTGGAAAAATAAAGAATCTTGAAAAATTATTTTGATATCAAAATGTGAAGAAATAATAATAATAATAATAATAATAATAATAATAATAATAATAATAATAATAATAATAATAATGGGTTGTGGTGATCCTCATGTGCAAATTACACGTCTCCAATACAGTGGCAATAAACCCATTTTCTATACTATTTACCACCACCACCACCATAACCATTAAGAGTCCCATAACCAGTGCAGCCATGCATGAAGGCATCAAACCCATTTTCCATATTGCAATAATGTTATACCCACACCACAAACCCATTTTTCATGCATATGTCTGCCATACCCACACCGCAAATGGCTTCAAGACATTGAGCCACCATGTACAATATTGCTCGGATCAACGACACCTTCCAGGCCAAGAACAACCCAAAGATCACTGTCGGGTTAAGGTGTTCCCCAAAATTTCAATTCATTATCATTGCTAGAAATGAGAAAAGTGGGAAAAAAACCAGAAGCAAGAGATGAAACTTCTTAAATAAGAGTTTCGGCAACCTTGGCTATTGCAATGACGTACAATGGCGGATGATCCGCCAGAAATGAGAGCTTGACCTCCGTCATAAGAATCATAAGATTTAAGCTCTGGGTCCATGCTTGAGATGTTCAGTCTAAACTCTCAAATGGATAATCACAATTTAGGTTGAATTGTTTCAGAAAATTCCAAGTCTAAGTGAACCTTTCATGTTATGAGATGTTCCTAACAAACCTGAATGATAAAAAACTATTGAGCAAGCCATTCGGGCCGAGTCCTTCTATAAGCTATCAAGATATTGGAATCAAAAAGTTCCTTATCCCATGAAACATCAAGCTTTTCATTTCTGCCAACTAAATTTGGATGTTTGATGCAAATACTACAAATCCCAAATTGAACCAACAACGGTCACACCATAGTCAAAGAAAGAAATGAAAATGAAAAGTGCAAGGACTTGGGTCCTTGGACTAGGAATTATATAGCCCAATTCCATAAACCCCATAGCAACACAAACAATTTCACAGATTCCTTCATCAAAACCAGAGGTAGCCAAAATAAAAACCAAACAGAAAGAAAGCCATAAGCACTACTTTCCAATAACCTGAGACAGAGGCCATCAGAGTCTCTCTTTCCCCTCAACTAGAGGTACAGGCTGTCGGTGCCCCTCTTCCAGAAAATCTTCGCCTTCTTTCCATTCTTTTCCAACTCGGTTTTTTTCTCTCTCAAGCTCTTTTCTCTCCTCAAGTTGTCTTCCATGCTTCAATTGTCCTCTCATTCCTCCATTTTCTCTCCCCAAAACCTCACCTGCTAAAAACCCTCTCACACGTCTCCCTCCAATCCATCTTTTCAACCGAACCACCCAACTTTATTTTCATGCAAGCCTCTACCGGCTCCCTGCTTAGATCAGATCATCATTTGAAGCTTCAACCACCACCATGGTGAGGTGGTCACGTCCAAGGCCATGCATTCCATTCAGCTAAGCATAGGAGTTGTTCTTCACTGCTAAAAAAATCTAAGAATGTTTGGCTCCTTCCCCTGGTGTTCCTCAAAGGTGGTGGGAAAAGCTAAGATAAAAAAAGGGGTCTACAATTGGCTTATCACATTAAAAGTATGACAAAAATACACTAATATTATGATATAAAAACACTATAAGTATGATCTATTACACACGATCAAATTTCAAGCTATTCAATTTTTTTCTTTCAAATATATAGACACTTGGTCATGGTCAAATTTCCTTACAAAACATAATTAAATAGACAATGCAAGTAATAATGGTAAGTGAATTAACATCAATAAAGAACAACTTGAATTATTATAAATAATTGAAAATTTTAAAAATATACCTAATGAGACATACGTAAGTAACCCTAATTCATATTCAATAGTGAAAATATGTATTAAAATTTTACAATAAGAAAGTCAATAGAAAATTTCAACTTGCTTTGAACACTTGTATGACATTTTTAAATAAGTTGAATAATATCTATTAGGTCTCATATTACATTGAAAAATGACATATGTTACAAATATTAAAACAATTGAAAAATTTTTTTGCCTAATCATTTGACTTTGTGATATACATGAGGAATGAGAGAACAAAAAGATGAAAGTTTACTAGGATATAAATGGAGTACAATGAATTCATTTACATATAAATTATTCCAATACTATTCATCTTCAAATAATTTCAATGAATCTCTAGCAAAGCTTCATGAGTTTTATGTGTTCTTTATGTTGGGATTAAGCTCCTAAAAGCAAGACATGATGTAACAAATTTAAACTTAATTATCCTCTTACTATTCTTTGGTGTATTGATATTGATTTGAGCATTTAGTTCATGTCTCTTACATTATAAATGACTTAGGTGCATTTCGAGTTGCATAGAAGATACAAGTTATGAGTTCTTTGTGAATAGATAAGTTGTCCACAGTTGGTTCATAAATTTGGGCAATCCAGTAGAAAACTGTAGTGTACAATGACTTGTCTTAATCGTCGGGATGGGTTTCCCATGGTGAGTATACTAGTGTATGTGATGCACATTGGACAAGACTTACTGTAAATCATGACACAAGGCTATTAATTGTTATTATTCACCAAGCTAGTATGTTGCATGGACTCTCAACCTTGAGAGAATATTGAATTTGCACCAAAATCAACAAGAGACTTTGACCTATGGGTGAGACCCTAAAGTGGTCATATATCCCTATGGATTAGGTCACTATTGATGGAGGTTGGTGGAAATAGGTATTCTCAATAAATGCATCATTATATATCATGAGATTGAAACAATGTATCCCCTTATGTGATCCAAAGGACATGTGATCATGAAATATGTGACCACAATAATTCCTTTAGTGGAATTTGACATATGCTCCTTAAAACTAGAATATGTCATTTGATCACATAATAAGTGAGATATGTAACTTAAGGATTTGAGAGGTAATATTGATAGGTGATAGCATTACCTTGATAGATTGCGAACACCAGTTTATGGAGAGTCTATATGCAATGAATAGTAGGTCATGGACCTAAGCACTTGGTGTCTTGTTGTAATATATATAGAGTACTAGAGTGCAATTAACTCTTTATAGTGGGATGTTGAATCAATTTTAGAATTTGATTATGAGGGAATCAGTACTTCTATGAGTCCTAGTGGTCCTCGCTCTGATCTCATATTCTTTTTTGGCACGACTTATGAGGGTTGGATGAGTTTTTAGTTCACTTTTGTGCATAAGGGCGTTTTGGTAATTATGCAAGGTTGCATATGGATAAGTGAGTAGTATCTCTGGATTGAGCCAATTTATTAATTAGACCTTGTATGGTTAATTAATCAATTAAAAAGCTTTTTAAGTTAGATTAAGTGACTCAAGCCTATGGTGGACTTAAATCACTTAAGCCCAATAGGAAACTTACAAATACCCTTTTAGGGTTAGGGCTTCAAAGTCTTGTCATTCTCCCCTTCAGTCTAGAGAGAGAACTTTAACCTCTACCTATGAGATCTCCACAATCTCAATGCCTATACACAAGGAATAGTCATTGGGTGGAAGATCATGGTATTTATAAGATCTATATGACTTTAGAGTTATCTACATCAATTGCAATTGATCCAGGAACATCAAAACCAAATGTATATAGTTTTATTCTCTAGATCTTTATTTTATATGGTATTCATATCTATTTTGAATGCTTGTTTATCCATTGTTTATCATTATAATGCTCTACTTCTGCACTTCTACCCTAATCATTATAAGGAGAAGTTTTCAACTCCTACAATTTCATATCGTCCATGGGAATGATGAGTAAAAAGAAAAAAATTGTTTTCCACAATTATTTTCTATGTAAAAAGTATCATCTTCCATATTAAAAGTCAAAGTGTAAGTGGGTGTTCGGTAAATCAACTTAATAACTTAATTTAAGTCATTAAATATGTTTGGTAAAATATATTAAATGGTGTAACTTAAAGTAAAAAACAACTTTAACTAATAAGTAAAAACAATTAACTTATCCTTAAATTAATATCTTCATTTTACCATTTTACCCTCATTTATTCTAATTACCTCCACGATCTCTTTTGCTACTCCATAACTTCCATTGTTTTTCAACATCCTTTACCCTAATTATAATTTATAAGGATAAATATATCAATTTGATGATTTAGAATAAATTTTAAATTAATTTTACCAAACAACCTTAATACTTAAAGTAAAAATTAAGTATTAAGTTTTAAGTCAACAATTTAACTATAATTTAACTTAAGTCATTAAATAATAAGTATTGAGTTTTACCAAACAACTCATAAAGCGTACTAAAACTCAAGAAAAAAAAACAAAGACATAAGAAATCTATGTTTCTCAGTTAACAAAAAGGTTTTATCCTTTTGACTATTAGTTTTTATTTATCTCTATTTTAGAATATGGTTTTGCGTTAAATACATAACGAGTGCTCTCATTATTAATTATTATAATTTTATTATTGTCGGACTTGAGAGCTCGATAGAAAGAATACCTCTTCCATTTTCTCTTAAACTTAATTCCTTTGAATTTTATGCTAAAATTAAATATATTTCTATCATTATGATTCAAAAGGTATATTCCAAAAATCTGTCTAAGATAAAACATATTTGATAATATCTTAATCCAAAAATTGACTAGAGATAGCCTCAAATAACAAAGATTTCTTATAAAAAGTAATTAAATCAATTAAATTTATTTTAGCAAACAACCCAATAAGAAATTATGTATTTAAATGTAAAGGCTCCAAAGAATTGAAGAAAAGATTCATTGAAGAAGATTGACAAGAAAGAAGACTATAATAAGTAGATTTTCTTGTCAACTACAACATGTAAAGTCCTTTGTTATCTTTCTTTAATGCAGCCAGGATGGGATAAATTGTAGAGTTTAAAGCAAGAAGGACAAGGAATGTGCTTGATAGGAGATCTAAGGATTAGGAAGGTGCATATCCAAAGTAGTAGGAAGATTCTACATATCAAGAGTACATACAACAAAACTCTCCCTAGCAACTTGACACATGTCACTATAGGAAAGTAGTGTGGTAACCAATAACAAATTTGACAAATAAGCTACCAACTAACTTCGGAGAACATAACAAGTATAATGAGCAAGCATAAACCCATGTTTCGGAAATATAAGAGAGTTTGATAAGATCCTTTTTTATAAGAATCATAAATTAGGGGCATATAAACCTGTGAGAGCCCCTTTAGGCCTTAAATAAGTAATATTTACATGATTAGGGGTAAACCATTACAAATAATATCAAAGTCGCATTATAAATAGTAACAGATCAAATGGTATCAGAGTCACATTACAAATGATGTTAGAGTTGATCTTCAAACTTGGTATGAAATTTTATTTAACACTAGGAGGGGTGTTTTATTTATTTTAGCCTTACAATCCCATTAGATATTACAATGATTTTGTATTAACAGTTAAATGGTTGAAATCAACATTTGGTTTGTATTAATTAGGTACCATATATTTATAGATATTGAATGGTTTCCAAAAAGGATGTGTGTGTACAATTCAAATGGTTGGAATCAATTGTTGGTTAATATTTTATTATACACACACACACACACACACACACACACACATATATATATATATATATGAAAAGAAACTACAACGTAGAATATCTACACATTCAATTGAAAGAAGATTTGACAATTTGTTTCTTTTGACCTTCATGTAATCAAAGACTCTAAATTATAGATATATTTTCTAGCTAAACAATTTGTTGTTTTATTTGTTTCTCTATAAATATAGTGACAAATACAAACTTTAGTGTCTTGAGTTATTTTCCAAATATCATTCATTGACAACATAATAAAACTAGGAATGTTACTTTTTTTGTTATAACTATCTATCACTACTTTTGAGTCGCCTTCAATCTCTAGATTTAATAACCCATTATTTTCAGCAGCTAGCACGCCATCTCTAAAAGCTATACATTCTGCAATAATTATTGATGCATTGCTCATATGCTTACTTGTAGCAATTTTTATTATGCCATTAGAATTTCTAATAACCCATCCTGATGCACTTCTATTTTCTACTCTTGAACCATCAAGGTTTAATTTGAAATTTTCACAAATTGGAGGAATCCAACGAATCCATTTTTCAACCACTTGAGGGACAAAACATCCTTCATTTTGAAGTTGAGAATCAATCACATATTCCTGTAGAGTTTGAAAGTTAGAGGTGACTTTCTTAATAATGAAGAAGGGGTTAGGTTAGATCTTCTTAAACACTATTTGATTTCTATGGATCCAAACATTTCACAAGATAATAACAATTTTTTCCATTGGACGGTTGAAAATTTTACAGTTAATTTTATAATTTTTATATATTGTTTCAATCCATGATAAATATATATACATCTCCTTCAAACAAAAGAGGTGTAGGACAATTAAACTTGATGCGATCTCAAATTCCTTGGACAAAATGGAAAATTTAAAGATATGGTCCATATTTTCCATATTTTAATTGCAAAGACAACACATGTTCGGAATTTGGTTTGTTCTAGCTATTAGGAACTCACAAATAGGAAGGGAATTTCTAATAACTAGCCATAAGAAAAATTTTAAATTTGGCATAAGATTTAATTTCCAAATCCAATGTAGTAATTTGGATCTAGGGTGCATCAAAGGCTTTCTCATAGCCTAAGTATCTAACTTAAGAGTGAACTTACCTGTAGACCCGCATTTTTCACGTGCGTCCCCACTCAATTGGCGAGACTCGCTTTTTATTTGGTGAAAAATTAATTTTGGAAAAGTCGGAGTCGCCACTTATTTTAATTTATTTAAAAGGGAAAATAAAACAAGAAATAAAACTCTAAAAAAGTGACTTCATAGTTTTTGGAAAAACATATATTTGAAAACCCAAGTTTAGGTCCAGGGATCAAGTTACTTATTGGGAAGGTACCTCAAAGAGATAACACCCCTCTAAGCCCTACAAAGGTCTCTATTGACTAAGTTGAGGGAAATGTGACAATTAATTAATTGATTGAAGGTACTTAGGCAAATTAAGGTGATTTCAGAATTAACATGCCAAGCTAGAAAGTCAAATCATGATCATAAAGGAGAGTCAAAGTGTGTACCTGGACTGCTTCTTAAGCGCTATCATAAAACATCAAAGTTAGTATAGAAATATAGCACACAACATTTGTTTTATCCAAGCAAATCAAGCATACATCTAGGCACCCAAGAATTGCATCAAGCATGGATATAGTCATCAATAGCATACGAGTCCATGAAACTCTTGAAAGTAAGTGTGAGGGAGCGTACTGGATAGCAAGCTAATACGCCTCTATGGGAAACAAGGTTAGCCCAATAACATATTCAAAGTAATCTCATGTTCCACAAAGATGAAGCATAATCAATTAAATATCTAAAACAAATATTGAAGAAAATATCATGGATGTTAGGCTTCCACCAAAGCCTTAATTAATTTTGTATGAGTTAATTCTATGAATTCCATTATTTCAAATCATGAAGTTTGTCCATGTTTATTGAAAAAAAACATGAAGATTCCCAAGAAAATGCATGCCAGAAGGAAATTTGGCAATGAAATTTTATTGGATACGAGGATTTTTTATTACCTAGAAGAAATCTAAAGATGAATTTTCAAAGCTAGAATTATTTAGTTAAAAAAAATTGAAAAATCAATTCAAAACAGTAAATTCCCAATTAATATAGCAAAGTGAAGAGGATATGTGCATCAAAGTGATCATGCTGGAGTGGGACCCGGGGTGTGACTAAGACTGCAATATTGTCATTGGTATTACTGTTGTTATTCCCTAGTTTCAAATGATCCCTCCACTGTTGAAGTTCCACGTCGATGCTCTTTCTGTTTCGAGTAGGTGTTTTAGTCCCAAGGGATCTCTCATTATCTTGTAACAGTTTTGAACCTTTTCGAGTTTGTCCTGTGCAACAAGCCTTCTTAACCTTGAACTTAATAACCTCCTAAAGTTTTGTGGGACCTCATGTCTTTGCTCAACAAAGCTAACAATTGAATTAGTGTCCCATCCATTTGGCTCTTTTAGGGATGACAGAGCTTAAAAAATCATTGCATTGTACCTTGGAGTACTTCTCCCATCCAGTATATTCTTTGAAGCATCATCCATGATGGCATTTGTTGAGGCATCAACTATAACAGGAGCAGCTGAACCGGGATTTTGTGGGTTGGACACGGTAGTGGCATTGGGAGCATCTTTGTTGGCCTTTGTTTTTTGGAGTCCGTGATTTTTTCCTTGGACCTTGTCCACTAGCACTGACACTCATAGTCCACCATTTGTCCTTCAGATCGATGTTTGAGCGGGTGAACAGAAAATGGTTGAACTCCGGATCCTTCTGGATATTCTTCCACTTACCGGTGTTGTGCTTCGCTACACCGGCGCGTAGCGCCTCTTCCTCCTCCGAAGTCTATTTTTGTTTCGGATTCCCCATTCCTCTCTCTCACTGGTTAAAGCCTCATCTCCTCTCCGGACAGAGTTGCTGAGCGTCATGGGTGGGTTTTGAGAAGCTTGAAGATAGGGTGCATTTCACTCAGTTGCCAATGAGCTGCTGTTATAAATGGCTCGATGCATGCATGGGCCCTCAACCAGTGCTGAATAAATTGATGAACATCAGCATCATTGGAGCAGACACGAGCTTTGCCAAGTTGCCCAAAGCCAACTGGTGGTAGCATAAAGTTCCGGGATCTAGCATTAATGAAAGATGTATTTCTACTGAGAGCACCCTTTTTAGAATCAACCGAAATCTTTCCAATCATGTTGCATGACTGTGATCTTTATGAAGTTTCAAGACTGATGATGCTCCATTTTGTTGTCTTGCGCCCCATGATGATCATTCTGAATGCAACCAGTGATGGCCATGCATCAATGAGCCCATGTGCAGAACTTTCACTTTTAGGAAGAAGAGATCGGGAAGGCTGCTCTGTTTTTATACGTTTTGATAAAGGTTGCAGATCTTTCGAGGTTTCAACAACTGAAGAAGCCTTTGAAGTTAATCTAGTTGTCTCTACAATATAATGGGATTTACAAGATCCATCTATAGGAGTTGGCGAGCCAGAATCAGAACCTGGACGAGTGCGTGCTCTCAGTTGTGCCTGTAAATAATTCTTGACAGGAATACAAACAGGACATCTTGGGTCTTTGCAATGTTTGTAGTGATGAAACAATATGCTGGCAACGGGGAAATGAACATTGCGGCAGATTACATCTGTCCATATGCCTCTACAACTTTTGAATAGTAATACAATTAACATCTTGACATTTGTCTTCTGGGTTGCACAACGATGACCATGTCGCAAGAACGAAAGCCATCTCTGTCGATTCTTAAACCGCCGTTCCCGGTTTGTGTTTGCCTATTTACAGGCGGCAACACTTAATTGAGACTCCTCTGTGCTTCGTGTTAGCACATATACTGTAAACTCATTGAAGCTAGTGATTGTTGTCAGGGTTGAACTGTACTAGCTCATCTTATATTAGAAGCTTTGGATGGGAGTGGCGTGACTCACCTTGGACCAAGTCATCTTCATCATTTGCCTAGCAGTTGTGAGCTTTGAGAATGACACCCAAAGGTGGCCATTCACTTCAAGGTTTTATTAAGGATCAATCTGGGTTGGGTCTGATTGCAAGAGCAGTCAAGGAAAGAACATCTATCTGCAAATTAATGGGAATCCTGATCTTTGACATGGGAGATGCCTACTTTTGATATGTCAAGTTGCAAGCAGCTTACCTCCAGTATCGTAATCGAAAGTTTGTTCGGCAATTGGAAGTAGAGAAACTCCAGTATGGTTTGCTGCTTGGGATGTACTATCTAATGCCCATGTTCTTTAATGTCTGCCAACATTGGAGAAATGTTATACAGGTGCGGGAGGCTATCTTAAACTAGTTGAGAATAATGAAGGGATATTAGAAGCTCAAGGACATAACTGGAAACTTTGAAGACTCAAAGGAAGTGATTGAGAATAAGAAGTTATTGAGGAAGAGCTCAACACCCAACTCACAGTTGCTCAAGAATGGCGCTCACTGGATCCATATACTTCATCTGTTCAGTCTACTATTCAAGCTCAAGAACAGCAGAAGAAAATATGGGGTTCATTCCAAAACCTGTCAAGTCATCCTTTCCACATGTGCATAATATCAACTTGCATGGCCACTTTACAATACTTGGAGTCACCGCGCGCCTCATCTGGAGCCGACAGAATGACATATCTCTCTCGCAGATTGTGTAACTTTGTTGTGGAGGATAAGAATTCAAAACTAATGAGAGTACCCAATGGCTGCCTTCACTCATTTGAAGAATTCCTAGAATTTTCACAAAATGTGAAACCAAATAGCAGCCTTGATCCAAAAGACAGCAAGAAAGAATTGATTCCTGATCAACTATACCCTCTTGCAAACCACAAAGATTTTCTTCCTTTGGTCAGTTTTATGTTTCAGTTTGCAAGAACAGCTGTAAACTTAAAGTTCATGATGAAGTGAGTGATTTCCAGAGCAAACATATCGACAATAAGCTGCACTTGAGGAATTTTCGAGCTTTGGAGGCAGCTGTGTTGGTTCCATTTAACAGAAAACTTTGGATCAATTGGCCTCAAGATTCTCGAAAGCAATCAATAGGTCGATGACAGTGAGCAATTTATCGAAGTCTGAATGAGAGTGCGTAGCTACCAGCAAGGAAGAGCTCCTTGACTATCCAGTATTGTCGTCTGCTATGGTTGATTGATTATGTTCAAACTGGAAACCAAGTGAAATGTCCTTCAGCTGTCCATCTTGATATTCTCCATGCCAAAATCTCGACCAACCATGTCCACTTTGGTCAGCATGCTAACGAGAGAGGCAGATGCGGACGACAACATATCCAAACCTGACCTCATTTCTAAGCTCATGGGGATTAAAGTTGGAGGTGCCCATAAGTACTAGTCTGATGCAGCATCTGAATTGAAGCTAGCCAGGAAACAAAGATAGGTCGGCGGAGATCTTCTGAACACAAGGTTTGTGGAGGAGATAGATGACTATGATGCTGTTATTAGAGAAAAATAGCGTCAGGTCAACCTACCACAACAATACAGTCCCAATTGCACCCTGGACCCCACATGCATGAATTCCCCACTTGCATGGCCACCCCCCTAAGTGTGCTTCTTTTTAAATCCGCATGTCTTTCATATCAACAGCGTAGACACCTGTGCACCACAAAAGTTGCATTGATTGCAGGATGTATCCACGGAAACGTGACTCTCTCAACTAGACCCTACTGTCTATTCTCAATATGGAGTTGCCGCATCTGAAAGATGGTCTTGGCTGCAACTGCCTGATTCATCACTAGAGTACTGGTCTTCAAATGATCTCATCCTTGGCTTGCTTTGTATGCTCAGTCAACCTTTGGAGGTAACTAGAAATCACAGCTTCATTTCCCCACTCCAGTATCTTGCCAGGTTCTCTTGAGGTGGTAGTAGGCACTGTGTGATAAGTCTAAGCACTATAAGAAAAAAGGGTAATAATGACGCTTTTTAGGCGTCAATAAATGTATATGATGACGCTTCTCGAAAGCGTCCTTTCCGCCTCTATCAAGGAATGGGTGCAGGCAACCATGTCGCTTCTAGATAGTGTCATTGTTGACTGGTTTATATTAACACGTTAAAAACGTCATTATTGATTTACACTTACCATGTCACTGCTAGACAGCGTCATTGTTGATTGGTTTATATTAACACGTTAAAAAACATCATTATTGATCTACCTATGTTAACACTTACACTAGCGCCAAGGAATGGCCAAAATATCATTTGTCTATTTCGACACTAAAATAGTGTCATCTTATGTGGATAATAATATTAAAAATCCCCCTGTTGAAATAATATATTTTGTATGTCCTGTTATATATAATTTTGGCTGCATGATTATTTATAAAGTACCAAACAATAACTTCAATATTAATAACTACATCTTCCAAAAGAAATTGAATAAATTTGGGAATAATATAATGATAAAGAATTAATGTCTACATAGTTAATTAATACGCAAATTTGTAAATGTATCAAAATATTTACAAGCATATTTTCCAACTTCAACATATATAAAACAAGTACACATGTACCAAAAAACAAGGTCTCCAAATTCTCTATCAAAAATAATATTACAAGAAGAAAAAGAAGAAGTCAAAAGTATTTATAGCCAAAAGTATTTTTGTTGGTTGCATATCCATTCCTGAACTTGAAATCTTTTACCTCTATACATTTAAAAAAAATTAATAGAAGAAACAAATTATGTTTAGTTAATATACATGCAATGAAAGTTAAATCTAAATCTATAAATGGTCCATGAAAGAAGTGCAAATGAGAATAACTTGGTATTTAATGAGATGTTATGCTTCAATGAAGATGAAAAATTGTTTAATTTGATACTTGTTTATAAAATATTAAAATACTTTTTTAGTTCATTATTAAGTTAGAGGAAACAAGTTAGGCTTTCAATGGTATAAATTCTACAATATGGAATGTAATATAATATTTTCTTATCTATGTCTAACATATCAAACTCATTTCTCATAAATAAATATATGAATATACCAATAGGTATGGTTTATAATTAGTTTCAATCATAAATCATCATATCTAGTAATATAAGACATTTAATATTAACCATTTGCAAATGACTTAATTTCTTCTTACAACTTTCCTATATTATCAAATTTAGTTAACTAATAACATTCCATAAGGAAAAAAAGAGTATTAAACTAAAAATTAAAAGAGCATAACCAAGGCAATAGAAACCTACAAATCATTGGTTAAATGTCATAATAACAACCATTCTAAAACTTGCCTTTATTTTCAATTCCAAAATTATAACCCAAATATAATAATTAACCCTACACAAAAAAAGCTCTCTACCATGCCTCCATCCAACAACAACCTGTTGATGCAACAACAAACCTTTCCAACAACAATAACTTCTCCATACAACAATAACAATTTCTCCATACAACAATAACAATTTCTCCATGTAACAACAACAACAACAATAACAATAACAATAACATTGATGATCGATGGTGATAATTATATTAGTAATAATTTGATTTGTTTAGTCCAAACATATAACAATAACAACTTCTCTATGCAACAACAACAATAATAATGACAACATTGATGATCATGATATAATAATTTGATTTATTGAGTTCACAAATTATATGCTTCTTCTCCATACAACAATAACAAAAATAACTTCTCCATGTAACAACATTGGTGATGATGTAATAATTTGATTTGTTATATTGAAATAGTTTATGTATAAAACTATTATATTCTATCACTATGGAGGAAAAAATTACTTATCGTGAGATGAGAACTTATGAGAATCGTCAAAATGTGATCTACAACTCTTACTGGACTGAAATGAGGGCATTTGCATACATAAGATGGTAAATTAAAAAAATTAGTCCATTCAAGACTTCATTAATAATGAAAATCAAGCATTATAGATGTTAATTTATACCTTCAAGCATGGGTAAGAATCAATTGAGTTGCCAACATAACCCACTCAGATCGTACTTCATTAAGCTCAACTTCACTATACGATTTTTTTCCTTTAAACTAATAATTAATTGTACATACATGATGATTAGTTAAGTTAACAAAAAATTACTAAAGTATAGAAACTAATAAAATTTATTAATGAGTACATACCTTTGTGGATAGGAGGCTTGGATCAACAATTATATCTTTCATGTATCTCATCACATAATAACCACACTCCACACTTCCTAGTTGTCTTGGGCACTATAGGCACACATATGAATTATGGTACCATAAAAACATTAATATCATGATGTTTTATGTCATTATTATCTAAGTGACAAAACATAAAATCATATTCAAATTTTAGGGTTAATATAAGTGGTCATATGATATATCTTACTCTAACCAAGTAACTTACCACTACTTTTACCCATGTCGGCTCCCTCTTTGATGATCTTTGTTTCTTTGGTGGATGAATTCGTAGTGCCCTACATGGAAAAGAAAATTAACATTTTAGATACTATGCACTATATTCAAGTATGGAAATGAAGACACTTACATGTTAACAATTTCCTTAAGATCATCACATGGTTGCTTTTGCATCAGATTAAGGTAGTACGCAGTCATTGTCCTCATATCCAATGCCACCAAGACCCAGTGGAAACTACAATAGTACATTAGATATTATTTACTAATTAGCATTGATTAAGCCATTTAACATTTAAAAAAAACTTAATATTTTTCATAACTTACTCAGGGTTATATGGAATAAAAATGTAGTCAGCACGCTTTGCATGCATTAAACGATTTGCAGTCAACCTTGACCTATTTTCCTTTGTTGTCTCACCCATTCCAGCTTTAGAGACTAAAGCTGGATTGATAAAAGCAAATCGTTCGGTAAGCCTTGCATCACTTAGCTTTTTCTGTAGGTGCCTGTTTAAATTCCACATACCTTGATAAGAAATTACCATTTCACTTATATATATATATATATAAATTAACACACATTAGCAAGTTATAAAATTATTTACCATATATAATATATGACACAATTAGCCGACACTTCCTTAAATGAAATTATCATATCCATGTCTTCTTTCATAAGGAAGGTCTTAAAACTCTCGCCAAATACATCATTTGGGACCTCCACACCTTGTGTTTTCCCCTCATTTAGCATGAGACCTACTAATGCATCAAAATTGTTGATATCTTGAGGGTTTTCACCAATTTTCAAGTCATTTTCTGTTGTTTTTTGTCTTTTCCCTTTTTAAGATCCCTATAAAAGAAAGCACCATGTTTTCAAATGATATACATATCTTTATAAACTATTGCAAATGAAAATAACACACCTTAATGAATTTAGTACTCAAATTGACTAAATGGGTTGGCCATAAAACTTGGTAGCCCACTGCCGCTCCAACTGTTGTAGCTTGTCCAGGAATGGGAATAGGAAGTGGTGTATTTGACTCATAGGGAGCATCCAAAACAACTAGGTAGTTGGGACCACAATCCATTACAATTGTTCCACCAGCCACTGTATTTTCTCTGGTCCCTACTGCCAACTCACATTTTCTTGCCTTCAAAAGTAAATTAAATTGTTAATTTCAATATAAAAAAATAATCAATAAATGAAGTTTAAAGTGCATTGACTATGTTAGGGCTATATTTAAGACATAAAGTTACATATTTTACAAGTAATAGTTGTAGTGGAATAGAATATTACTAGTAGTAATTATACTGTAATAGAATCTACCTAAAATGTAAGTATCAATCTAACAAAAATAGAAGCAATTGGAAGAAATTATTTATGAAAATTATCTAGGAATTTGTGACAATTACGTCATTGAACTAGGAAATGTAAACTAAAAATAACACACCTTCATGTGTGGTTCTATTTTCACAGGTAAGGTCTCCTCCTCAACTTTACGAATTGGTTTCTCCACTACTTCTGGTAGAATCAACAGTTTTGATTTCATGTTGGAACTACTCACATCGGATTGTGGTGTAGCAACTCCTATCTGAGATAGTCTCGCTAACACATCAACCTCAAACTTAACTTGACGTTCTTGAGTTGCTTTTAAAAAATCCCTCACAACACATTCTGACATACTATTGAAATATTGTCCAGGCGTGTAGTGCTTCCCTTTAGCTCGAACCCGACCAGTATACTCAGGAGTACCTAGTGCTTGAGAAAGTATGTCATTGCTCCCACTATAGCTTATGCCACTCTCTTGAGACTCTTTCATCAATTCATCCTAAAACAAAAGGAAGTTATGAAGTTAACTTTCAAATAGGTAAAACCAAATAAGGTGTTTAAAGATGTGATTTTTGGGTACAAAATGTCTACTTACTATTTTTTCCACTACCGGTAGGACCACATCATCATAGTTGCCATCTTTTTTTTGCATTGCCCTCTTCCAAAGTAAACTACTATCAATGCTTTCTGTGGAGCCAGCTTCAATCATCTAATAGAAATGGAAAATTAAAGATAGTTATTAGATGACACATGTGGTTTTATTTCTATTTTTTTGTTAGAAAAGAAACAATTAAGAAACCCATATAAAATATTCCTTCATTACTTATACAATCATATAAAATTAAACCACAATAAGAACTAACAAAAACTTACCATCTCTTCTTCAAGTCCAGCATACCCTTTTCTACTTAGATGATGATTATATATATGCTTCTTTCTTCTCTGTTTTTGTACTTCCCTATATTCCTACAAATTAAAATGGATGCTTAGTATATATATGTGGATGCATGTAGTATGTTTAATGTTAATTGTATTTGTACCTGGAATTTTTTAGACAACCTATTTTTCACAAAAATATTCCAATCTTCATCATCGATAAAATGATATTCAGCTGGTGGTTTCTTAAGAAGCTCTGGCTCATCTTTGAAAGGAAGAATATGTTTCACAGTCAACGTGTTCTTAAAAGATCGAAAACATTTTCCCAATGTAAGCATACAATTCCTTCTGCTTTTCTTGTCTAATGTAAAAGCAATCTACAAATTATAAAGTCATTAGTTTCTCAAAATTTGAAAGAAATATAGAGATTGTAGAAAACTTATTTATCTTAAAAAAAAAAAAGTAACCTCAATAGAGTCCCACAACTTATCCTTCAATTGTTCAGGGACATCTCGCCATGTGTTATATCTGATTGGTACCATCGTACGTGCCAATACACCTAAGTAGCTTGTTAGGTGCACAGAAGATTCTCCTACATAGATACCATCAGCATTGTACTTCATGACCAACTTTATCTCTCTATTCCTATTCCTTATAATCATGGATTTCCTTGTTGGCCCTCTATATTTTTTTTTTGTGAAAGGGTTTTCTCTTCCTTTGAATCCATGCCTATAACACATCAATGAGAAATGATAAGTATACCCATTAATTGCAAGTAAAATTGAATTTTTTATAACATGAACTCATATTAGTAACATGAACATACTAGGAACATTTTACATGCTAGATAACAATATTCACATGTTGTCATGAAATATTTAAAAATAATAATAATAAAAACTTACTAGAAGATCCTCACCAAACTTTTTTTTTATGGAACTAGAAATCATAAGCTTTGAGCTGAGACAAATTGATATCCTTGTATTACCCTTTAGATCACTCTGAGATATGTGTATAATAATAATCATGAAATAGGGAATTAATAAATTTAGAGACATGATGAATTTAATCCACTTAGAAAATAAATAAACTATTTACTGAAATGCAGAATTTCAATATTAACAAGTTAATGGGATAGTTACAACCTTCACAACAAAACAACAAGGTCATAAATTTAGTTACATAGAAGATTTGTTATCAATCCAGAATCTCACAGTCTCCTCGAATGCAAATGACATCAGAGTCATCCATTGTATCAAATGATTCAACTTGTGCCAATGTGGTAATGAGAGGATGGTGTTCAATAGAATTATCCATGAAGTCATCGGAATCCTTTGCTGAAAATGAGAAGTCCCTTTCAGGAGTTGACAAAACAACTGACCATCTTGGATCAAGTTGGTCTTGTACATAGAATACTTGCTTGGCTTGGGAGGCTAAAATGAATGGATCTGATTTATGAGTCATCTTAGTGAAGTCAACTAATGTTAGCCCAAACTCATCAACTTTGATGCCGCTCTTATTATCAACCCAATTGCATTTGAAAACTGGAATCCTAAACATGGTATAATCAAGATCCCATATCTCAGTAATAATACCATAGAAACATAGCTCACCAAATACTGGATTCTTATCCTTGGCACTAGAAATTTGCATTGTTGTTGCTACAATGCTAACTCCACTATTCTGGGTAACTCGTAACTCATCACGGTCTTTTGTATTGTACTGACACCCATTTATAACATAGCCATGATACTTGGCCACGTAGTGGGTAGGACCATGTGCCATCCATCTTAAGGTTTCAGATATAGGTTCTTTGTCAGCAATGGCAACTTCTACCTGTTTGAATGGACCATAGTTATTAATATTTTTTATGATTAGTGCTAAGAATGGTGCAATTTTTAGAATAAATTCAATACATTTTTCGCAACCAATGAGTGAATGTTCGCATGTGTTCTTCTTGTAGCCACTTTTGTCTCTTAGATTGACGAGGATTGTTCAATTTCAACCATTTCATGTGTTCTCTATAAGATATGTATAAGAAAGTAACAATAAGTTTCCAAAATTAGTTTAAGTAATCTACACAAAATCAAAATAGTTGACCCTTACTCGATATAAGGTTGGATGATAGTTGTATTTTCCAACACATAATGATGTGCTTGCAACAACAAATTACAATCAACTTCGGTGATATGACCACCAGGAATAGGCGCCCTAACTTTATGGTTAACATTAGTGCTACTAGGAACTCCAATTGCATCCACATTTGATAAGTACTCTGTACAAAATTCAATAGCTTCCTCTGCAATGTAGCATTCAACAATGCAACCTTCAGGGTGGTTACGGTTTCGCACATAACCCTTTAATACTTTCATGAACCTTTCAAATGGGTACATCCATCTAAAATAAACCGGTCCACAAAGTCTCACCTCTCTAACAAGATGAACCGTTAAATGAATCATGATATCAAAGAAGGATGGCGGAAAGTACTTTTCAAGCAAGCACAATGTCACAACAAGTTCATTTTGTAACTTATCCAATGTAGAAACATCAACCACCTTCTTACATAAAGCATTGAAAAAAAGGCTCAATCTAGTAATAGCATGTCATACATGCTTTGGCAAAAGTGATCGCAATGCCACTGGTAACAATTGTTGCATCAGTGTATGATAATCATGGGACTTCAGGCCATAAAGCTTCAAATCTTCCATTGACACAAGATTTCTAAAGTTTGAGCAATACCCTTCGGGAACCTTTAACTCAGCTAAAGTTTGACAAAATACTTTCTTCTCCTTTCTAGACAATGTATAACATGCAGGCGGAAGGTAAGTTCGATTCAATTCAAACCTTGGTGCCAGTTCACACCTTAAGCCCATGTCCATAAGGTCTAGGCGAGAGTTGAGTCCATCTTTTGTCTTCCCTGGGATGTTAAGTAATGTACCAATGATGCTTTCACAAACATTTTTCTCAATGTGCATTACATCCAAATTATGACGAACATGCAAATATCTCCAATACTCAAGTTCGAAGAATATGGACTTTTTCTTCCAACAATTGGCATAAGTCACATTGGATTTATCATGTCTTCCCATTTTTTTCCCCCATGAATTACAAATGGCATTCATTTTTAATAATATTTCCTCTCCACTTAATGGTTGTGGAGGTGATCGAAACTCCTGCTCACCATTGAATGTCTTTTTATGTTTTCTAAAAGGATGATTGCATGGAAGAAAACGTCTGTGGCCTGTAAATGAGTTCTTTCTCCCATGCTTCAACCTATGTGAATAGGTTTCCGATCGACATATTGGACAAGCAAAATATCCTTTGACTGTGCAACCAGATAAGTTTCCATATGCAGGAAAGTCATTTATTGTCCATAATAGAACAACCCTTAATGTAAAGACCTCTCTTTGATATGCATCATAAGCTTCAACCTCTGTCTCCCACAAGGTTTTAAGGTCCTCAATCAATGGTGCTAAATAGATATCTATGTCATTGCCAGGTTGTTGTGGACCCGATATTAACAAAGATAACATCATAAATTTTCTCTTCATGCACAACCACGGTGGAAGATTATAAGTGATCATGACAACTGGCCAACAACTATACCTGCTACTCAAGGAACTATGGGGATTTATGCCATCTACTGAAATGGCAAGTCTAAGGTTTCTAGGTTCTGTAGAAAAATAAGGCCATCTATGGTCAATCACCTTCCATGATGGCGAGTCGGATGGATGACTCATTTTTCCATCAAATTTTCCACCTTGTGCATGCCATATGAGGTCTTTTGCGATTTTTGAGGACTGAAACATTCTTTTAAATCGTGGGATAGGTGGAAAATACCACATCACTTTAGCAGGAACTCCTTTACTCTTTTTGGTTCCTCTTCTATTCACCTTCCACCTTGAAGCTCCACATGTAGGACATGAAGATGCATCTTTTAACTCATTCCTAAAAAGTATGCAATCATTGGGACATGCATGTATTTTTTCATATTCCATTCCCAATGCATTCAATGTTTTTTTTGCTTCATACATTGACAATGGCAACTCATTGTTGATAGGCAACATATCACCAAGTAAGCTTAATAGCTCAGAGAAGCTTTTATCAGACCACCCATATCTTCCTTTCAGATTGTATAATTTAACTAAAGCAGATAATTTGGTGAAGTTTTTGCAATTGGGATACAAAGGTTTTTCAGCATCTTCAAGCAACCTTTCAAATAATTTTGGATTAGCCTTACAATCATCTTGTGCAGCTTCAACCATTTCTACTGTATGATCCACATTACCAATATGAATTCTATCAAAACATTCAGCCCTTGTAGTTGGGGGTCCACTACTTAGAGCTGCCTCCCCATGCCAAAACCAAGTATGGTAACTTTGGTCAATTCCATAAAAGAATAGGTGTTCTCTAATCTTTTGAGGAGTATTGAATATCAAATTTCCACACTGTAGACATAGGCATTTGATGGAGTTTTGATGTGCAGAATTTTGAATTGCAAATGAAATAAAATTTTCAACCTCATCCTCATAGTCTTTTGATCTTCTATCTTTTGACATCCAGGAACGATTCATTTGCCTATAATAGGTGAACTCAATTCCTATATAGCAAACATAAGCAAACAATGGAAATGGAAAAGACTTAGAAACGTTACCTTTAGAAAACACTCAAAACTTTTAGTTTCTCATTTGTGACATCCAAAATTTCTTTTTAATTATCTATGGACAAACAATTAGGATTCAGATGCAATAAAAAATTTGAACCCCATCCTAAAAAAAAAATAAAATGATTAACAATATGACAATAGAACCTTTTGATGCATGTTTTTATGCCTTTTAACATGTCCAACATCCAAAATCGGATAGTAGTTCCTATCCCATGTAGGAATACATAATCCCTATGTGTTAACTACCAATATACTCAATTTCATTTTGAAGAAATTTTGGCAGCATTTCTCCATAGTTCTCTAAGTACACAAAATGAACAAGGTATAATATGTGACCTTATTCAAATATGCACCCAGAGAACAAGAGGAAATTAAAGACTACCAAAATTTCTAAAAAGTGAATTAAGCACAAGCAATCAACTTCATAGATATTATGTTTTCCTACACTGTCCAATCGGACAATTCAAGCATCATTGCAAAAAAAATATCTTTATCACATTCTAGACAATTTAAAAGTTGTCAACTTGAAAGTGGCTTGGATAAAACCTTTTTCACCTTTGACAACTTAAATGTCTTTAGTATGTAATAAGAGAAACTTTTTATCTTACAATGATAGTTGAATGGGAACTCTAAGGTTTCATGCATGCATGTGTGATTAAAAGTAAAACGCAATTACTTATTGAATAATCTAATAATTATAAAACCCCTAAAGATGTTCCATAATTATTGGTATATTTCATGTTATCCATTAACCATTAAACAAGATTATTTTAAGAAAGCATACGTATGGCCATGATTTGCGAATCAAGTCACACCAGTCTATGTCATAGCCTTGGGTCAAAATTTGGGCCTTAGTATCAAACTAAGCTGGGGAATAACTTGTAGAATTCAGGTACTCAATAAGATTTAAACAAAATTTAAAATAACGCCTCCATTATATTCTTCTAACCACCCAAAGTAAAACTGGCATTATAATTAAAATATGTTGGCTTGTATAAGGAAAAATAATGTACCTTCCTTAGTTTGTCTTTGTCTCAAGTCTTGCATCACACACCTCTCACAGTCCAATGTAGCTCACTGTCCCTTAAAATATGTATATGCAAAACAAATAATAAATAACATAAATCCATTAGTAGATATTAACAAATAAATAATAAATAAATTAAAATAAGAAAATAAACTAAGAAAAAAAGACATATAAATAAGAAAAAAAGATTTTCACACGTGCAACAATGGTTAGATATTTTTAAAAATTTATAAAATTATTAAAATCAAACTATTTTAGTTATTAATTTTTTTAAAATGGTAATTAATACTCCTATAAAATAAAATGTATGCATGGTGAGAAAGCTAAGAAGATTCTTCCTTGTGCCTCTTTTCATTTGAGATTCTGACTTTTGGTGATGACCTAATGGTGGGTGAACCGTGAACCACACTGTCTAACCCGGGTCAAGTCCTTATTTTTTGAAAGATGACTGCAAGATGGGTAGAACTTAAATGAATGAGATAGAAAAGCCTGGTCTAAATTAAGGTGGCTTAACAATATTGTAATCATCTTGGCTAGGTTGTACCATATAGTGAAAAAAAACGTTACAGGCTAGGTCTTCAGCATCCAACAATTCCACCCTTTGATTTTTCCAACAAGTTATACCATCTAATAATAATACCTATGATCCTATACCTTCGTTTTGATTCGTTATGTATACAAAGTATATATAGTTACACTACATTAAAGTTTTTTTTTTTTCTCTAAAAAGTAATGAATGTAAATTTTTAAATTAGGCTAATATTCATTTTTTTTTTCACTTCTTATTTTTTGTTTTGAAAATAGAAAATAGTTACAACTCTTATACAAAATATTTTACTATTTTTTGTTTTTAAAATAGAAAGTTAGAAATTGTATTTTAAAAGCAATATTCTATTTCAATCCACACAAATTATACAAGTTTGGAAATATTCCATTACCATATTTTGAGTAATATTTTGAAAGGGTTAATTTTATTAATTTCCCGTCAAGATTTGACTAAATATAATGGCCTTTATTGGTTTAAAATTCATTAAATACCTTTCTTACTTTGAGTGAGAGTAGAGTTCACCGAAAAAAATAAATAAAAAGAATAGTAAATATGTTTGATAAAATTTCAAACTAATGAAGATTAGATATATTTAGCTAAAAACTTAAAGGTGAATGAAATTAATCTTATTTTTAAAAGATACTATATTTTTGAAAGTTTAAAAATATTCAACTACCATATATTTTTTAAAAAGATTGTAATTTGGAGTATTCTTGAAGCATTGTAAACTACTTATTTTCAATCTATGGCAAAACCTTATGTAACTTTTGGCTATCTCCTCATCCTTAGTAAGAAATTGGAATTTTAATAATTTTGTATTTTGATTTCTCATAATTTAGATCTTTTTCCATAATTATATATCATTTCCTAAGTTTATATCTATTATTCTAATTGAAGATTAGTTTAATAAGGAAAGTTCTAGAAATTGGAAAAAAAAAAAATCTAAGAAGTTTTTATCCAATAAGGAAGACTTTTATCATTCAAGGGTTCTTATAGAATAAATTTAAGGAAATTAAAATAATTTTTCATAGACTTAGGATCCTATCACAAATTTGATATTGGAGGGGTATGTTCAGAAATGGGATGTGGAGGAGGCGAGGTTGATATTTGATCAGATGCCAGAAAGGAACATAATTGCTTCCAATTCAATGATTGTGTTGCTTGGGAAGATGGGGCAAGTGATGGAGGCATGGAAGTTGTTTAATGAAATGGATGAAAAAGATATGGTTTCTTAGAGTGCATTGATTTCGGGTTATGAGCAAAATGGGATGTATGAAGAGGCTCTGGTTATGTTTATTGAGATGAATGCTAATGGAATGAGGTTGGATGAGGTTATGGTGGTTAGTGTTCTTTCTGCATGCACTCACTTGTCCATTGTTAAGATAGGGAAGATGATCCATGGATTAGTCATAAGAATAGGGATTGAATCTTATGTGAACCTTCAAAATGCTTTGATTCATATGTATTCTGGTAGCGGGGAAATAATGGATGCAGAAAAATTGTTCAATGGAAGCCACAACTTGGACTAGATATCTTGGAACTCCATGATATCTGGGTACATGAAATGTGGGTCAGTCGAAAAGGCCAGGGCATTGTTTGATGTCATGCCAGAGAAGGATATTGTGTTAGAGTGCAGTGATATCGGGTTATGCCCAACATGACTGATTCTCAGAGACTTTGGCATTGTTCCATGAGATGCAGCTAGGATAAATAAAGCTTGATAAGACAATTTTGGTGAGCGTGATCTCAGCTTGCACCCACTTAGCTGCCCTTGATCAAGGCAAGGGCCTGCAAAGCATCGGGCAACAATACTGATGACAATGAAGCCAAGGAGAGGGAACCAGAAAACATCATGGCAGTGCGGAAGAGAGCAGCACAAGTAAGAGAGAGATGAGAAGAATGAAAGGTTAACTCAGTTCCGAATGTCAAAAAAAATGCTAGTAAGCTAGAAAAGAACATCATGGTGCTTATAACAGGTTGACCAATGATAATAGGAGGAACCAAACTCTTGAAATGGAAAGCAAAGAATTGATGATAGGTGATAGAGAACCTAAGAAAGCGCAGTCATCCTGTATTGATACGTCCAGACTGTACAAGTCTTGCCTCTCTAGTCATCAGTCATCGTTCATGATTCTGTAGGAGGGACGAGGTGGACCAAACGGGCCAATCGCAGGCTTGCATTAAGCCATAGTTACCTTCAGCCGAATGGGCCCAAATCTAGCCACATCCAAAAGAACATACCAAACCCAGTCCAAATTCCTACATCTTAAAGTAAAATTTAAATTGTGGAAAGTCTACAGCCTGTTTCCACTAAGCCAAGCCCATATATTTTGGACCTGGTGCCTCAACCCTTGACTGCCCAACAAACTAAGAATCAAACCCAAGCCCACCAGAGAAATTTTTAAAACATGTCTCTTCCAAACACGTCATTTTTTCCAGTTGTTCCCCTCTCAATCCCATTTAAAAAATCCCCCAGCAGCTTTCTCAACTGCTGCAGCCTCACTTGTCTTTTCATTGGTGTACGAACACGACACGTCCATACCTACCTACAGACGGCAGAGGCTGCACCTCCCCTAACCTCCATCCTGATCACCATGCTCGCTGCTGCATCTCCTTATCACTACACAAGGCAAAAACAGGGTAGACGAACACGGCACGTCCATACCTACCTACAGACAGCAGAGGCTGCACCTCCCCTAACCTCCATCCCGATCACCATGCTGGCTGCTGCATCTCCTTATCACTACACAAGGCAAAAACATGGTGGCACTTCCCACCACAACTGAAAAGAGAAGCTGGAACAACCTACCACAACTTGCAACGCACCAGGCATACTACTTCTATAGATGTTATTTACACCAACCATTTAGTTATTTACACTATTATACAACAACAAGAACAAAATGCTCTGTATTTTTTCGGGATACCATTTCCCTGATTTTGTCCTCCCAAATTAATTTCCCCATCTATCAAACAATAATATCATATATTTGGAACAATGAAAACCCTTCCATTTGTCTTTATTTGAACTAATCTATTCAAGTATGAGGAAAATAACATTAGTTGAGAAAGAGATTTACCTTAACTATGATGCTCTGTAGTTGATTTTCACAATGGTAACCTCCCATGCATGAAAGTTAGACATGGCCATTCCAACGGATTAGGGCATTTTAGTGGTAGACTTTGCAAGGGGAATGGATTTTGGCAACTGATGTGGTGGACTTAGTGAGAGCTATAGGGTTTCGGGGTTTCTTCAGTTCTGAAATGGTGGAGAGAATGTTTGGCGTGCACTCGTACGTAGAAAGGGAAAAACTTTTAATTAATATATATTCAAAACATATATATATATATATATATATATATATATATATATATATATATATATTATTTAATGTCACTCCATGAAATATCACAACTATGACACTTTTATAAAGTGTCATGACATAACTAGTTATTCTTATAATTAAAGGCCTTATCAGACAATGATACTTTAAATAAGTGCCATGAAATAAAAAAAAACTACTATAAAAAATGACCCCTTTAGAAAAACGCCATTGTATATCCCAATATAATGATACTTTATGAAAGCGCCAAGGATTAAAGCTATGACACTGCTATAAAGTGTCATGACATAACTAGTTATTCTTATATAAAGGCCACATCAGACAATGATACTTTAAATAAGCGCCATGAAATAAAAAAAACTACAATAAAAAATGACCCTTTTGAAAAACGCCATTGTATATCCCAATATAATGATACCTTATGAAAGCGCCAAGGATTAAAGCGTCATAATTTTCTATTTTTGTAGTAGTGAAGGCATGTTGCTGGATTGCATGTAAGTGTAACCATAAAAATTAATAAAAGGCTCCGAGTCACCAAGCATCTCAGTCTTCACAACAATTGGTTGTTTGTGAGATAAGAATCATTACCATTTACAGAAGCTTTCTTAAAATGAGTGGGGGAGGGTCTATTTCTTCAAAGAAAAACCCAACATGAATTACTTTCTTCACATCAAATCTTACTGTCTTCAACAATGTGTTGGCCAATTATAACATGATCTCTCGAAAGCATGGGAATATATTAGCTCGGCTTTAACCCATTTAACTATGCTTACAGACAACTCCAGGAGTTGTGACTCTATATGGGCCATTGAATCCTATGGGGTTAAAGAAGTCAAATATGATGCCAATGGAATGCTACCTCTAGTTTTCTCCAGTTCACTACAATATCTTGGAATCAACTATCCAATATTTGAGTGAGATTGCTGCACACTTCATCCCTCATATCAACACTTCCGTCATTCCCCAATACATGGTCAAACACATAGACAAGGACTCCAACACCGTGCGAAAGAAGGAGCAGAAAGCATAGATGAAAACATTAAAAATTTCCAAGGGAAGGATGAGCAGAAAATGAACATAAATAGTCTCATTTCAAGGGCAGATCCACGGGCTAAAACGAGGGAATGATTCAAAACATATTTTTAACATAAACAGGGCAGAATTTCTATCATCAAATTTAAAGACAGACCCAAATGCATATTGTTCTCAGATGAAGTCAATGACATTGAAAAGAATGAAAGTCCAAGAAAAAAAAAAAAAAAAATCAGAGCAAATAAACAAACAACCAACCAATCTCAATAGAACCAATCGTGGCCCTTAGCGTCTACACCAAATAACAAAGATTGAATGTTCAAAAATGGCTAGAGAACAATGGAGGATCGAATGTAAATGGGAAGACAAAAAAAAATAACAAGAAACTACCCGACAACTTTGACTTAACTCGCTTGACTTCCAGCTATGGTTCTTTTTTGAAATCCTTAAAAAAAAAAAAAACCTGTGGGCACGAGTTCTTTTTCTTCTCACCTAAAGCAATGAAAAATTCTTCATTTCTTCCCCTATTCTCAATGCGTGTTGCCAGTACCCCCCTTGTTGAGGCCTCGCGTCCTTGGTGATCCACGTAGTTGCCAAATGGGTGGACGCACGATCTCAACCAATATAGATTTCTGGTTCAATCGTTCCTGCAAAAGGCGTCCGGACAGGGTGTCCGAACACACCCTCCAATGGTTTTGTCAGCCATGGTAAGAGAGATAAATCAGTTGGTCTTTTACTAGGTATAGCAAGCTTACCTTCCTCTTTGTGCGAAGGTTCATATATATATAGTACCAGAAGCTCTGTTTCCCTCTTTAATGGTAGGGAGATATTTTGGTTTGTCATGATGCCACTAGGTGGTGGCAGGATCATCATCACCCTACGGGCGGCTGACAGAGATCGTGGGAGGAGCCGTGACTGTCAGAGATCGTGGGAAGTGACTTGTCGTCACTTCATTCCTGTCCTTTCACTCTGCAGGTGGTGGAACGTGAGCCATGGCAGGCTGTTGTGATGACGTGCAAGACTTGCTTACTTCAGTCAATGATCTGGACAAACATATCCGGATAGTATATGTCGGTCGTCCGGATGCGATGTGGCAATTGTCCGGATGTTATGTTTGTGAGTGTCATGTGCCTCTCCTAGAGGGCGTCCGGATAGGAGAAGCGCGCCACGTGTATTTTTGGGAAAATCCGAATGGGGGCAATCCAGATGAAAATGTGTGCCACGTGTTATCAGGAAATGTGTGTCACGTGTCATCAAGGGGAGGGGTCCCTACACCCCTCTCTTCCTCTACCTCTTCTATATCTCTTTGCTTTTATCTCCTGCTATATCTCCTTGCAATCTCTCTTGCTATGTCTCCTTTTTATCTTTCTTAGCCTCCTCAAAAACCCATCTGCTCATGCTTTTTGTAGCCATTGGCAATGCTTCTGCGTGAGGAGTCTTCCTCTCTCCAAATTCTATCTCATTCACTAGAAAAGTCTTTTTTTTTTTAATTTAAAAAAATGAATCCATGCATATCACATAAAAGTCCTACATTTTCCAAAAACTTCTCCATTGGTATATTTTCCTATAAAACTTCAAATTATTAAATCAAATAAATAAATAAATAAATAATAAAAATGAATAAATAAACGATAAAAATAATAATAATAATAGATAAATAACAAGATAATGAACAAATAAATAAAAAAGAAAAAAAATAACTAAATAAATAAAAGTGATTAATAACAATGAAAATAAATTAAAATAAATAAATATAATAAATGATGAAATAAAAGTGATTAATAATAATAATAAAAATAAAAATAAATAAATAAGTAAATGAGATAAATGGGTCATGCAACCGTACAAGTTACATTAAAAATGTCTAATGAGCTAAGTGAAGGTGTCTAAATGGGCCTAAGTAAACCTAGACGGACCTAAAGTGTCTAAATGGGCTTAAAGTATACCTATACGGGCCAATGGTAAGACTAGGTGGGCCTAACTAAATCTAACCTAAAGTGCACCTAAGTGAAGCCTAGTCTAAACTTGAAGGGTAGTCAAGGTCATAATGTGGAGCTAGATAAACCTCTTAACCAAAGTCTCCAAAGTGGCTCAAAAAATATAAGTAGTATGAGTAACAATGGGTCACCAATGAACTACTATGGAGCACTGGAAGTGAACTTAAAGACATGTGCTAAAAGGACAAAATTGAGGGTTTACTCATACTACTTATAGGGTGCATCAAAGGCTTTCTCATAGCCTAAGTAGCTGACTTGAGAGTGAACTTACCATCTTGAGAGAATCCCCAAATAATCCTATCACATAAGGGAGATGAAGGATTTAGGATAGCTTTAATGTTTGTTAGAACATTTCGGGGGAGGATTGAGGAAATGGACTGTAAATTCCACTATTAGGAATCCTGATTTATAAAGTCTTACACTTTGGCATCCCAATTGATGCAATGTAAGTGGTTTTCATCCACAAAAGAAATAAGTGATGACATGTAAACCCAGTAATTCGTCCAAAAGTAGACTTTCCTCTCATCTCCTATGCACCATATTAGCCCAGCTCCAATATATTTTCTATGGTTAATTACTTCCTTCCAAACAATGGAATCTCCTTTCTTTTTTGGGATAAAAAAGAAATTGTTATTTTTAATATATTTTTCTCTCATGATCCTAGCCCAAATGCTATTAGTATTCGTAAGGATTCTCCACCCTAGCTTAGTAATTGTAGTTTTATTAACATCTTCATTATTCCTAATTTCTAATCCTCCTTTAGATTTAGGTCTACAAACCTCATCCCAGGCTACCAAAGGAAAACCTTTAAACTCGTTAGACCCTACATTTGGTAACCATAAGAAGTTTTTGTTGATTCTATCTAAATCTTCATTATTTCTCTTTGTAAGTTTGATACAATTCATAACATGAAGAGGTGAGCTAGCCAAATTGGCCTTTATTAGGACTATTTTACAAGCTCTTGAAAGGAACCGAGCTTTCTAAGATGTAAGCTTTTTTTGAGATTTGAGAATTACTTTATAAAAAATGTCTCTTTTAACTCTACCTTGAATTATTGGATAACCAAGATACTTGCTAATGTCATTAGAAATAGGAATGCTTAGAGCTTCCCCAAGTCTCTTCCATATTACCCCTTGAATATTACTAGAAATCTGGATTGAGGATTTATGAAAATTCACAAGTTGCCTTAACATGGCACAAAAACCATTCAAAATTCTATTAACATTAGAACAAGCATTTTGAGAAGCTTTAGTTAAGATGATATATTCATATGCAAACATAAGGGAGGGAATTTTAGGTCCATTTCGATGAGTTGAGATTCCTAGATGATTTATAGGGTTCTTCGTTTCTTTTACTAACTCTCTCCCCAAATATTCTGTACATATAATGAAAATATAAGGAGATAAAGGGTCTCCCTATCTAATACCTCTTGAAGGTTGAATTTTTCCTTCCAGAATACGATTAATCAAGATTGAGTAAGACATTGTGGAAATGCTTTCCATAACCCATTCAATCCATTTCGGGTGAAAGCCTATTTTGGAAAGAATTACCCTAATAAAATCCCATTCAAGCCTAATATAGGCTTTTTCCATATCAAGTTTAATCGTCATATATCTTGATTTGCCTTTTTTCTTTTTAAACAAATGCACGATTTCATGGGCTAGAAAAACATTATCAGTAATAAGTCTTCTCGGGCAAATGCACCTTACAAAGGAGATACAATTTTGTTTAGGAGAGGTTTTATCCTATTACCCAAAATTTTAGCTATGATTTTATAATAGACATTGCATAAGCTAATAGGTCTAAAATGATTTAAAGACTCCAAGTTATCAGATTTAGGAATCAATGTGACAAAAATCTTATTATCTCTTTGAGCATATGTCCATTGAAAAAGAAAGCTTTGACCATTTTAGAAACATATTTTCCAATATTTTTATAAAAACTAGCTTGGAGACCATAAGCCCCAAACGCTTTCATACTATTGATTTGTGAAGGAGTTGCACAAATTTCTTTTTTTGTGACTTCTTTAATTAACTCTTTTTCTTCTTATGAGATGCGAGGACTAAAAGTATCAAATGGGTCATAATTTATCATTGGATTTTTAGAAATGAATCTTTTAGAGAAATCATTGATGAACACTTTTGAAATTCCCTTTTGATCATTATACCATATTCCTTCAAAATCTCTAACTAGCATATATTTATAGGTAATGAATGGTACCCATATTAAAGATGTAATTGAGACCATTAAAAATACATGGTGAAATCTAAGTCATTGGTATAGAATAACTGGAAGTAAAATTGAATCGTAACAAGATTTTGATTGATCCATTTTTTAATAATATATATGAGCAAAATTATAAAACGAGTTTGGAGGGGAAGATTTAAGTGCCAGTTATCCATGACGTTTACAAGAGCCTACTGGCGAGTATAAGCGTCTGAGTCCCATGAGTCCAAAGGAACGGCGCCCAGAAAATTCAGAAAGGAATATATGCATATATTTGAAAAAAAAAAGTGAACAGCAATAATGGAAAGCTTAGAGTGTCGGCAAGCCAACGTTAGGTTGAGGCATATTAGACTTAGGAGTGTTGAGATGTCGTGGGGGTGGGGACGGAGTGGTTGAAATGTAAACAAAACCGCGTGCCTTATTGGTACACCGACATCTGGTAGATTCTATGTACTATGTAGTAATATCTCCTTCCATTTGTTCACGGATCGCCATCGCCATCTCCACCTCTAAATAAATAAATAAATAAATACTATGTTGTTGTTACTTATCATTCATCAACACCCAACATTTTCTTACCAATTCTTTAAAATATTAAATATTTAATAAATTTTTAAAACTGAAAAAAAATTATCCTCAAATAATTCATTGTTGTTTTTTTTTTTCAAAAATTACTTTTTTTGGATACTATCAAACAAAAAGATTCTTACACAAATGACAAAAATTTATCATTTACATTTAAAATTTTAATTTATAAATTGTAAAAGCATTTTCAAATACACAGTATATGCAACCATTTTTTATATTTAAAAAAAATGGTAAAAAAATACGAATCCTCCCATAAAAGTGGTTCAAATAATAAAGTTGTTACTAACAAAATGCTTCAAATAAAAATATTTGGATTGGAAAAAAAATACATATAGAGGGATAGAAATTGAGCACTTAAGAAAAAGGAAGAATGGATTTACTTATGCATTATTTATTTATTTATTCATGTAATGTAAACGTAAAAGAAGATTTATGCCAATATAGGGTGTTGGATTCTCGCCACGGAAAGGAAAAAAAAGTTGCAGTGTCAAGCAAGCAAGGTGGTCAATAAAGAGGAAAAGAGATAGATAATGTATGTGTTAGTGTTAGACAGACTGTCTTTGTCGATTAGTGGACTCGTCGGTGTCAGGAACCTAATTTTAATAAATGGACAAACTAAAATAATAATAATAATAATAATTGAAAAGCATCCTGCAGTCAGTTCAAAGCCACCCCACCCACAGCCACAGGATCATCATATTATTAGGCAGTACATTATGAGCACTTGCTGCTGTGCTGCTACCACCACCACCACCACCACCGTTGAGGCCCAGCTCGATAATATTACCACTCCACTCTAGAATTTTAATCCCATTTCCCTCTGCAGAGGACTGGGTTCAAATCTTCTGGCATTGCTGATTGTTTTTTTGTTCTGGGGTTTATACATAGGCAGAAGGCGGAGTGAGGGGGAAGAATCTCTTTCCTTTTTCATATAACAATCTGGGTTTTGCTGCTTCTGTGCGTCCGTGGTGGTGGCGGTGTTGAAGAGGGTGAAGAAGGTGAAATCTGTGTTCTAATTTTGAAATTGGGCTGGTGAATCGGTTCAAGGAGGGAATCTGAGTATATGAGCATGTACGGGAGGGATCCATGGGGAGGTCCGCTGGAAATAAACGCAGCGGATTCGGCCACAGACGACGACCGGAGCAGGAACCTTCAGGACTTCGACAGAGCGGCACTTTCACGGCCACTGGACGAGACACAGCAGAGCTGGCTGTTGGGACCTGGAGAGCAGAAGAAGAAAAAGTATGTGGATCTGGGTTGCATCATTGTCAGCCGTAAGATCTTCGTCTGGACGGTCGGATCTATTCTGGTGGCTGGCTTCCTCGCCGGTTTCATTACCCTCATCGTCAAGACCGTGCCGCGTCATCACCACCCTCACGCTCCTCCTGATAACTACACCCTCGCCCTCCACAAGGCCCTTATGTTCTTCAACGCCCAGCGTTGTATGTCTCTTCTCTCTCTCTCTCTCTCTCTTTTTTCTCTTTTTTCTTTTTAAATTTTCCATTATTTGATTTCCAGATCTACAATCACTGCTTTCCAGATCTGATCCACATTCTTTCACAATAATTCTTTTCTCTTATTTTCAGCGTTGATGGCAAACATATCAGCCAGTGAACCCAGTGATACATCTAGGATCTTTTATAGAATTATCTAAAACAAATCAATTAGTTTTTACAATTTTTATTGGATTCGTTATTTCTAAAAAGTCAATAATAATAATAATAAAATATTAGAGACTGATGTTATTTCTCTTCTGGGAAATTCTGCTGAAATGGTTGGAAGCGGGTCTCAGTCATTTTGCAAATTAGAAGAAAGTAAAGGCAAAAAAATCTCTCACCCAGAATAGAGATCTATAATTGGATGATCACATAAGTAGTCAAATTTCTTCCTTATGTCTACTAAATTACAAAAAAATTGATTTGGGTTCTTTGCTTTACTGACCATAAATTGATCTTGTCTTATTATTTTCATCGATTAACTTTGAATCTATATTTTATTCTTTTTCTCTTTTTCCTTCCTATTTTCTTCCCCTTTCATTTTCCTTCCATTTCACTCATCTTGTCTACTCACCTTTGCGTTCCTTTCTTTCTTTTATTTGCAGCTGGAAAACTCCCAAAGCATAATAATGTTTCCTGGAGGGGTAACTCGGGTATGAATGATGGGAAGTCGGAGACTGGGAGTTTTTATAAAGATCTGGTGGGCGGCTACTATGATGCTGGAGATGCAATTAAGTTCAACTTCCCTATGTCCTTTTCCATGACCATGTTGAGTTGGAGTGTGATCGAATACAGTGCAAAGTATGAGGCTGCTGGGGAGCTCAACCATGTCAAAGAGATAATCAAGTGGGGAACTGATTACTTTCTCAAAACTTTCAATTCTTCTGCTGATACCATAGACAGGATGGTTGCACAGGTAAATTTATACCTGTGGTTTAGCCAATTTAGTTAGCTACATGAAGATAGCTTGTTGTTTTTTGTTTCCTTTTAGTCTTCCAGGATATATCCATTTTTCAACATTGTAAGTGTCTCAGTTTTGCTATAGTCTAATTAATTTTTAACTTTGCTGCAACCAAATGTCCCTTCTGTTTGTTGCTCGGATTTTCCAATTTTAAAATATTTAAGGACCAGTCTGCAGTCAGTCTTGGCTATTATGATACATTATCTTTTTAGCTAAACATGCTCCCTCCCTGTTGTGTAATTTGTTGTCAAACTATTGCTAATGTTTTAGCTTTGGATCTTCTGAAAATGCTCAGTCAGTTAGATTATGCAATTGTATTCTGATGTACACAGTTCCTCCTCTTTTTGACAGGTTGGAGTAGGAGATACTTCCGGGGGGAGTACAACTCCCAATGACCATTATTGTTGGATGCGCCCTGAGGACATTGATTATAAACGTCCTGTAACAGAATGTGGTGGCTGCTCAGATCTTGCTGCAGAGATGGCTGCAGCGTTAGCTGCTGCATCCATTGTTTTCAAGGACAACAAGGCCTACTCACAGAAACTTGTCCATGGTGCTAGAACTCTCTTTAAGTTTTCTAGGGAGCAGCGAGGCAGGTATAGCAACGGTGGTTCAGATGCTGCAATTTTCTATAATTCATCTAGTTACTGGGATGAGTTTGTCTGGGGCGGAGCCTGGCTGTACTATGCCACTGGGAACAACTCCTATCTTCAGCTTGCTACTACACCTGGTCTGGCCAAGCATGCCGGTGCTTTCTGGGGAGGCCCAGATTATGGTATACTTAGCTGGGACAACAAGCTTGCTGGTGCTCAAGTAAGTTAGTAGAGCTAGTTTTTATTTTTTTAAGGACTTGGTCAGTTTTTGTGTGCTTTAGTTGTTGTTTCCTGGCAAATTAACTCAGTGTCAGTGTTTATGTTGTACAATTTTTCAGTTTAGTGGTTCAACCATGTAAGGTCCTCTTGGCATTCTAAATCCTGGATTGCCATCATTAGTCAACCCAAAATTTTACCTAGTTCTTAACATTGGCATCAACTTATTTGTTTATTGCTTGTATGATATCATACTAAAGGTTGGGCAAAGTTGAGCCTATGCGAACAAACTGTCAGCAAGTTCTAGGACATGGCTCTACCTTAAATTATCAATTTTGGTAGTACATAGCAGATCCAGGACTTCATTATACTACTGGGCATCCATTTTATGTGTTGGACCATTTATGAAAGGGATCGTCTCTGGGTAATTCACCTCTCAAAATGATGGCATAACACAACTGTCATGGCTGCCAAACTGGTCTCGTTTTCACTTATAATATTTGAAGTGGAAATCATAGTTTTAAATTGAGTAGCAAGTTTTGGCAGTTGATTTGTTACTCTTATCTTTTAATAGTTTCCATTTAGATAAATTTGGCAAGAACTGAAGGTATTATTTAGTTTGGCGTTCCGTTTTTATTTTGGAAGTCTTAACATTTGCCTAATGTTAATGGTATCAAACTTCTCAGCTTGTTTCAATGTGTGCTTCTTGATATTTGTCTCTGAAGTTGATATGTGGTTTGTTTCCAACAGTTCTCCTTTGATGATTGTATTAGTCCATGCAGCTTTGGGGCCAAACATGAATGCTTACCAAATTGTTAGGCTTCTCTAACACCTGTGAGCAGTGCTTAAGACATTCACATTTGCATGTTGATCAAATAAAATTGGAATTATTGATTGCAAGAGTCAAAAACTCAGAAGTTTCCTGGAGATATCATGGCTGGTTCATTGCTGATATGCTTTATGTTTTTTTCTTAATTAGGTGCTCCTAAGCCGTTTGAGATTGTTCTTGAGCCCTGGGTATCCATATGAAGAAATTCTGAGGACATTTCACAATCAGACCAGCATAATTATGTGCTCATACCTACCGATTTTCACAAGCTTTAACAGAACAAAAGGTACCCCAGCTAATATTTCGTCTACCTTACAGTTTGGTGGGGATGGGTTGCCCAAGTTTAACACAAAAACTTAATGTAATGTTTCGGGTACCCCTTGCAGGAGGCTTGATCCAATTAAACCATGGAAGGCCACAACCACTTCAATACATTGTCAATGCTGCCTTCCTGGCTACCCTGTACAGTGATTATCTTGAAGCTGCTGACACCCCTGGATGGTATTGTGGACCTAATTTCTATTCAACTGAAGTCCTGCGTGAATTTGCCAAGACCCAGGTATGTGATATCTGATTCCTCAATTAAAGTTGAGAGGGAACATCCGCTCATGTAGTAATAAATATTGTTGGAACCAACAAGGTCACTTAAAATTTTCATATCTCTGACCTTCTGGCAGATTGATTACATCCTCGGCAAAAATCCTCGAAAGATGAGCTATATTGCAGGTTTTGGCAATCATTATCCAAGACATGTCCACCATAGAGGTGCATCTATCCCTAAGAACAAAATCAAATATAATTGTAAAGGAGGATGGAAATGGAGAGACTCTTCGAAGCCAAATCCAAATACACTCGTAGGGGCCATGGTTGCTGGGCCAGACAAGCATGATGGTTTCCATGATGTCCGTACTAATTACAACTACACAGAGCCTACGCTTGCAGGAAATGCAGGTTTAGTAGCTGCACTTGTGGCTCTGTCAGGTGACAAGACAACTGGAATCGACAAGAACACTATATTCTCTGCTGTTCCACCAATGTTTCCCACTCCACCACCCCCTCCCGCACCTTGGAAACCATGAGATACCACACTGAATATCGTCCTTTCCTATAAAGTATGCGGTGTGGCTTGTGGTTAGATAATTTTGTTGGGAGTATGGTTTTTGGATTTTGAATCACCTCGAAGGAAAATGTAATGCAAAGTTGTGGAAGAGGATGGAGACACTCTGTGAAGCATGACTGCATTAGGGCATACTTGCAGGGATTAGAAATCATAATCAAGTATCACGGGATGTCTCTTTGTTTGGAAATGGTGATATACATTGTATGTATGAAAACAATCATGTATTCTTTGAAACATTAGAATTTGAACAGTTTGAATTCACTGGACAATAATTTCCACTTAATGCCTAACAGCTACGATGTAATGGATGGAGTTTTTTTCTCTTTTACTTCTTTCACTGTTAAGTGTACGTGTCTAGGGAGTAAATCTGATTGAGGCTCTTTTCATTAAGATCATTCTCTCATATCCCTATGGATGTCTCTCCAGGAACAAGGTTCAATGTTTTGCTGTCATTTTTGGTTTGCTTCTTGGCATTTTTTTTTTCCAACAAGACTGAAATCAACCTGGGAGTAGCAACAGGCCCTGAACTCGGTAGTGTTCAAACTAATTGGGAAGGAAACTGAGAGACTGCTCATGCATCATTTTCAATTGCCAAATCCTTGGGTTGTGTGCCTAATTGCTCTAATATCAACCTTTTCTTCCAGCATTTCACAGCTTTGATGAGCAATTCACCTCTCTCAGCATCTAGCAAATTTGGTAATGACGCTTCCTCCAAAATTGCTGGTAAATCCACGAAATAAGATCCCATTTTTAGTTCTTATTTGGTCAGATGCATCTGCTGAATCGAAGTGTGGGGAACATCATCTTCTTTCTGATGATGCTTGCTTGTGCAATAAACTTCTAATCCTGCCTATCCAACTTTTCTGTTTCTGACCATGTTACTTGGTCTACCAGGTCTCCTCATATCTTTTGCTTGCTGCCCTTAATATTCCTTTCCTTAGGCTTTTGTTTATGTAAATACCATTCTTTGTCCCCCAACCTCAGTATCAGTGTATCACCAGGACTATATATTCAGCCCGATGATAACTATTTATTTATATATTTATTCGCCAACTATTACTACTGGGTCCGCTTGAATAACAAAGATATGGCGGAGGACGAGTCCCGCTCCCTGGAGTACACATCTACATGGATAGTAGCTGCTGTTTGCTCCATCATTGTTCTGGTATCTTTTGCTGCAGAGCGTGGTCTTCATCGACTTGGAAAGGTACTATAAAACTTCTTGTTCTTCTTTGTCTAATTGCTGGGTCTTTTTTATGGCATTCTGTTTTTTTTATGGCTCCATTGGCCAAGTTGGCACCAGTTTCATCTAATTGCCAATTTGCCAATTTTCAGTATTTGTAGGCAAGTTAGTAAAGAATTTAATCCGAACAAATGACCTTTAAGATGAGTAGCATTCTCATGGATATCACTCATTATTATTGGGGCCGGTTTCATCTCAATCTTTGATGCTTTGTCCTCTCACATTCAAAACTCAAAATTTTACCCTCTAAACATGTTAAAAAGCAACACTAACTCCCTAAATTTGTTAAAAAGTCAATAAGCTGCTTAGCTTGTTAAGTGAAAGAAAAACACGTATTATTGAAGTTCAAAACTAGCACACTTTACAGTTATATGCAAAAATCACAAATAATCATGCTACCATCTCTTAAAATTAAAAATCAAAACGAATGGTTGTCATATTTAAAAAATATTTAGAAAATTCCACTTCAAGACTATCAATTTTCTATCCAAGTTTGAACCGAAGTTTGAACACTAATCAAAAAAGAACAATCATTTTGTATAAGTTTACGGAGGACTTATAATTAGAGGGCAAAATATTGAGTTTTGAATGCAAGAGGACAAATGTAATAACATGTCAAAGGTTGAAGGGTAAAATATTATTATGAAGTCGGGACATAATTTTCCTTTTTCAATTTTAAAAAATCTCTATATATTAGAACTTGCTTTTTTCCTTAGCATAACATTATCTGCCCGGGTGATAAAAAGACTAGCTAAGAACATTTTAAACCCTATCATTAATTTATACGGTTACCAATCACTACTTTTTGCTAGGCATTCATTAATGTTGCTCCTGGGAAAATGATCTCACCAGCAAGATTGCTATATAAAGAGAATTAGTTTGATCTCACTAGCGAGATTGCTATATCCGTGTTCCCTTAACACTTTTAAAACTGTCTTCTTGGCAGTTATATTTTTACTAATTTGCTTTGCTTTGGATGTGGTGACTCGTGATTCAGTTGTTGTTACATAAAAGTCAAGACGCACTGTTTGAGGCCTTACAAAAATTAAAAGAAGGTACCTAGATGCCATCTCTTCGATCTCTGTTTTTTTTTTCTACATTCATGACGATATCCTTTAGAAACAGATTGTTGAATATTGATTCATTTCAATGAAATTTAATATCATCTTTGTGTTTATGATCACAGAACTGATGCTGTTGGGGTTTATTTCCCTTCTATTAACGGTTACCCAAGGTCCAATAACCAAGATATGCATTCCTGATGATGCTGCATCTCACATGCTTCCCTGCAAAATGCCCACTAGCCACGTTTCAGAGAGCTACCACCGTCGCTATCCTCCTCAAACTGTAAACAGTATCGGAAAACGACTTTTGCTTGAGAGTAGTACTGGCCAGCATTGTGCCCAGGTTCATATCTTTCTACTTACAGCTACCTATCTGCTTTAGTTTCAATTAATTGGCTAGCCAATATTATTTCTCATCACACCATATAATTAATGCCTCAAAGCAAAACTTCTCTTCTTTCAATCACCACTTGATACCTTAGCAAGCTTGTAAAGAAAGATGATAAGATTAGAAATGCTTTGCAAAGAGTATATCTAAAGTTGTTAAGGTGTTATAGTATCGTTTTTGAAGTTCAGGAATAGATCAACCAAACAACGATTCTTAGAATAGGCCTATAAGGTGTGATATCAAATGTAAAAAGTTTGATTTACTCTCATTGAACACTAATTGGCTTTCAAATGAAATGGTCAAAAATTAGTATTAAAGCCAAGGCTCATGGGTCTTATGTTGGGGAAGGGATTGTTCAGATGCAATAATGTGGTTCTTAAATGTGAAGATAGATCAACTAAATGATAGTTTTTGAATAAGCCCACAATGTGTGATATCGAATGTTATGAAAGGTCTAACCTGAGATGGTTAAAGCTCAACTCAAGAAGTTACTAAGGCTATGTTTGGTTCCCGGAAAATTTGAGGGAAAATGCGAGGGAAAGAAAATACAAAGGAAAAGTAGAAGGAAAGAAAAAGTGAAGGAAAATAAAAAAATAGATTAAAAGTTGATAAATTATTTTTTTTGTTACTTCAAACTCATTTTATTTATTTTAACCCATCAATATAAAGACTAAATAATTTAAAAATACATAAGTTTTTAATTAGTTTTAATTATATTTGATTTTCTTTGATATTTTTCATAGGACAATCAAACATGAGAAAATCATTTTCCTTAACATTTTTTTTCTTTCCTTTGTACTTTCTGGGAACCAAACATAGCCTAAGAGTATTAATCAATCTAATGTCAATCATGACTTGTGAGCAATAGGATACCGATTACAGTTGATTATAAGGGAGAAAAGATATGATTTAAGGGCAGGTAAAGCCATATATTGGAAACAAGATACAACAAGTTTATTTGTATAGAATAAAGTTCCCTTTTTAAGAACAATTGTTGATGTCAAACGAAAAGGAAGAAGAGCAAACTAATGGTTATTTTTTCAAAATTGAAACACCAAGTCAAAACATTTTTAAAAAATAATTCTTTTACAAAAAATAATTTTTAAGAACAACTCTTTAAAAAAAAAATTAACAACAATTCTTTAAAATAGTTATCAATTATTTTCAAAAATAGAACATATCTTTATTTGGAAACTCAAATATGAAAAACAATTTTTCTACTTATTCTCCATGAAGGTACCACACCCTTGTATATAATATAAAAGTTTTTAAAGCCCTCTCTATATTTTCAAATATGCTCAAAACATTTTATGAAAAATAATTGAAAAGGCTTAGAATTTGTTTTAAAAAATAACATATCTTCAAAAAATTGTTTTACATCAAAAGTTTGTCAAAAATATTTTCTAAGTTTGAATTCAAGAATAGTTTTTAAATTGGGGCATAATTGATCGATGTACCCAAAGCAAAGCATTGTATGTACATTTGAGCTGTAGCACTCATGAAAAAACCTGGACTGACTTATTTTGTTCCTTTACTGTGACCAGGGGAAAGTTCCTTTGTTATCACTAGAAGCATTGCACCATTTGCACATTTTCATCTTTGTATTGGCAGTAGTTCATGTGATCTTCTGTTGCACCACCATGGTTCTTGGAGGGGCAAAGGTAAATACATTTGATGCCTAGCTACTTTAGCACCTCTTGCATAGTATTTCTCAATATTAGAACATTTATAGATCAATGTCTCTGAAATGAGATAAGGAATTTTAGCTTATTTCTCAAGCTTTTGTTTACCCTTTTGGCCTTTTTCTTGTCAATGATTATTTTCTATCAATTTTGAATCAATATGCAGATACGCCAATGGAAGAAGTGGGAGGATTCAATTAGGAATGAACCTATTTCAAGAAGAAATGGTGACATATTCATGATATCTTTGATTGTAGTATACCTCTCACTCTTCAACTCATTTAAACAAAACTTATACCATGCATCTGCAGAGTCTGTCCCAGAGCTTGCCGAGAGAAAGGAAACTGTACATTGGAGGAAGTCGGCTATAGTAAGTTGGATGGTGAGTCTCATAACTAGATGCATAGACTAGCTGCTATTTTTCTATAATGTCAAATCCTCTCAATTTTTGTTCTTTGATTCCACCTGAATAATAAATTTTAGTTTCATGAATAGCTTTTTAACCCCAAATTATACAATTATTAAAAATTCAAACATTTAAAAAAATCATGGCATTGTCTGGAACCTCAATATGATCTGCTTAGGATTTGACGTTATAGAAAAATAGCAGCCTTCTGGTATCAAATTGTAAGTTAAAAGAGCAGATAAAAACAACTCACAGAAAAGAAAGGTTTTCTTATCCATAGAATGAAGTTACGGCCACAACCAATTAAGATCAACCTAAACAAGGCCGAGATAAATAGAGTGAGATCAGCAATCAGACCCCATAAACTAACAGTAAAATACCTACCTTAACCAAACATAACACTCAAATAACCTCCAGAAGACAAGCCTTTCCTACACCAACCTTCATTTCCTATCAGAGAGACAGGTGAGACTGGGGGCTAAGCTCCTTTTGTAAAGCAAATGAAGGGTGCTGCTGCAATTGCCTTTGCAGTTTCTGGATGTATCATTCAACAATGGGACAGAAAGTAACAGGCAGAGACTTGCCATTTTAATGATCTAGTGTTTTCCCAGAATGGGTAGTGAAAAAGGAATTAGTTGCTGCCTTAGGACAGTGTTAATCTTCTCAGCACTCGCGCTCAATACTGATATTCCTTTTAATTTAGTTCTAACAGTCATCTTAAGTTGTCAGAATTCTCCAAACTTTCCATTATCTAGTCCTTTGTGAGAAAGTATGCTGCACGTTGATTCATCTTTACCCTTTGCATCTTTATCTATCTTTGAACGGCATCCTCTAAAGGCAATAGTTTACTTCAACATGCTTGAGCATTGCATGGATAACTAAATTTTAGTATTGTTATTGCTCTACACCCTACCCTTGTCGTTACCATGGATACTATGGATTGTATCTTGCTAGACGAAGAGATTGATGTTGAACCAAGATTAAGTACATATCCAACAGTTGATATAGGCTTCACATCCTTCTACATAGTCCCAAGTTTGATTCTGATTAGATTAGTTCTCATGATTTTCTAGCCTAATACCCAATTCTCTGCCCCAAGCTTGTAGCTTTATCTACTATATTTAGTAAATCATATTCTAATTCATTACCTTTTGGACCTAGATGTGATTTACTTTCTTGAGTTTCTTCTCCAATCTTTTCTTATCTTCCTTTTTTTTTTTTAATTTAATTGATTGTCTAAGGCTAGACGCTACAACAAGTTCTAATTCCTCAGCTTCAATCTTATGAAACTAGGTGGTGTTTGTTTTTTGGTTGAATAGAAAAGCCAAAATATTTTGTTTTTTCTATTCAGCTAAAAGTACCTTATTGATATTAACCAACATAACTAAAGTGAACTTGTAATCAATAAGTTTAGTTTAATTATGTTGATTGATGTCAATGAATTATTTTTAGTTGAATAGAAAAAACCAAATATTTGGTTTTTTCTATTCAGCCAAAAAACAAACACCACCTAACTATTACCTTCTTTAGGCAATATGATGTAGTAAGCTAGCTCAAACCCTTGAAAAGATGCCTAGTGAATGTCAACAAGCCCTCTACAGCCAGTGATCTCTTGCATACTGATCCTTCTTACTATAGGTAAATCTTCACCATTTGGCTATACCACAACTATCTTTATCTTTTCTTTGAGCTCCCATTGTTCACACAAACTTCTTTTTGCCATCTTGGATTGTCTTATTTTTTACTAAGGAACGAGCCTGGGCTTTATTCTTTAGGGAGAATATAACCATTTGCTTAGCTAAGGATCAACAAAATAAGCCCCACCACATCCCTCTCCAACCCTAGGGTTCTATACCATGAGTGGTAGACCTCTTTATTCTCTACTTAGTTTTTTTTACTTCAGGACCTAATCATGAGATTTACAGAGAAAGAAACGTTATCAATATGAAGGCATTCTATATGCTGCCTTGGCTGTGTCTTGTTGCTGATGTGCTTGAGTTTTCTTTCCAACCATAACTCTCCTTTTGTAGAATGCATCTAACTTTATAGGAGCGGACGGATTGTTGCTGCCATCAATTTAGCATGAATATTGTGTTTTCGTAAAGGATTTAATTCATGTATTCCAATTTTGTAATTGTGGGGTTTGAGTTTCATGAGCCCATTACTTGCTAACAAGGTCTTCCATCGTGACTTGCTCTCCTTTTTATCACCAGAATCCTTGGTCCTATAGTCCTTACTGTATCCAGTATCATCTGGATCAGCATTTCAAACATTGCTTCGCATAATTAACAATGCACTGATAGCAAAGTGAACTTGCTAAAAAAGAAAAGAAAAAAAAATAACATCGACAAGTGTAGTAAATGGTTTTTATTTTAAACTTTTTATCATAGAAAAAAAGAAAAGGAAAAGGAGAGTATTCTTGCTAAATAAACTTTTTATTTTAAATCGCAACATTTTGTATCGTACGTCGTAGTTCTTTATGATAAAACAATAAGTAGCAATCTAGTAAATGGTTTTGAGTGTTTTCCCCTTTTAAATTTTTGGCAAGCTCTTAATTTTAAGAAGTATTTTCAAGCATACTTTTACTTTTGGTTCTTATCTCCTTCTTGTTTGACATCTTCCAAGTTTGTGTTATATTATTGGATCTTGCTACAGCACTAGTTCACACATATCAAAAGGGGGATTGATCAAATCATATCACCCATTCACTTTAGGTTTCATTACTTTGTACCTAAGTCCATCTTTATTATTTTTTTATCTTGGTTTCGTTCTTTTATATCTTAGTCTCGTTTGTTTGTACTTAATTTCATTTATTTGTACTTTGATTCTATATATTTGTACAATCATCTAATGACTTAGATTTCACCATTTGCTTTCAACGGTCTAGATGGCATCTTTGGTAGGTACCAATTGGGTACCTTAGAATTCTCCTATATTATTTCTCACATATGAAGGATCACATGGATTGAAATGTGTGTTCCTTTGCTTTTTCTGATAGTAATGAATTACTTCCAAGGTGATGACACTACGCATTTTATGCTTACATGTAGATGTCATTCTTCAAACAATTTTATGGCTCTGTAACCAAGTCAGACTACATTACACTGCGAGAAGGATTTATAGCGGTAACCATTCCCATTGTCTTATATTTATAGTTAATTCTTCCCCTCCCCACACCCTGGTTCTCAGTTCTATTTTCTTGTTTTTTCGTCTAGGCCCATTGTGCTTCAAATCCTAAATTTGATTTTCATAATTACATGATGAGAACACTTGAAGTTGATTTCAAAAAAGTTGTGGGCATAAGGTAAGGCTTTGAATTTAATAGTGACAATTTAAGATTAAATTAAATCATCTATGCTGTTAACAAATCTACAAAACAACAGCTGGTACCTATGGCTTTTTGTGGTGTTCTTTCTGCTGCTAGATGTGGAAGGTAATTTCTTTACATCTTATTTGAAAACACACTCTGTTCCTCATTCCATAATAGGATTCCTAAAGCTTCCCATTTTATGTTTAAAAATGCAGGGTGGCACACATATTTTTGGCTAGCTTTTCTACCCTTGATTGTAAGTATATTTAGCTCCATTGCAAGTGGAATTGGTGCATCCTTGGTTTGTGTTTGAGGAATTTTAAGTAACCTAAATATTTGATTGGATGGAGTGTTGTACAGCTTCTACTTCTTGTGGGTGCTAAGTTAGAACACATCATCACCCGTTTAGCTCAGGAGGTTGACGAGGAAAAGGCAAAGGGCTATGAAGCAAGAGTGAAGCCGTCTGATGAACATTTTTGGTTTCGTCGTCCAAGCATTGTTCTTTACTTGATTCACTTCATTCTGTTTCAGAATTCATTTGAGATTGCCTTCTTCTTCTGGATCTGGGTGAGCAAGTAGAATGATTCAGTTGACCAAATGTTCTTTTTTTCTTCAGCAAGTTGATTGATGTTCATAGTTTTCTTCAGAGCACATATGGATTCAATTCTTGCATCATGGAAAAATTGGGCTACATCATCCCAAGACTTTTAATGGGGTAATGACTGAAAGGGGAACTCTAATCATAGTCCATGCTAATACTTATATTCTATTCCCCTTATGTTTTCCATGCTACTGCAACTAACAAACTCTGCACTGATTATTTATGCAGTGCGCTTGTTCAAGTGCTCTGCAGTTACAGTACTTTACCTTTGTATGTCATCGTAACCCAGGTGAGAAAGTCTACATGCATGTCAGCCCATCAAATCTGACTTATGTTTTCATGTTTTGTACTTATCCTAGTTCAAGCACTGTAGCATGCTGATGGTTTTCTTAATCTCTGTTTTATTGGATGAAGATGGGTAGCATGTTCAAGGAAGGCATGTTTCATCAACACGTGCACCAATCTATACTTGGTTGGGCTCACGGGCATTCAAATGAATAATTCACCCTCATTACTGAAGAATTCAGCTTTCTGGTCCTGCCAAGACTCTCATGTTATCCTCTTTTAAGTTTCTTCATTGGGGAGCATCAATTTGACAATTTGGTTCCTCTTAATAATGATTACTCATCTTAATCTATATAAAACACACTACAGTTTTCTTTCAAAGACATGTTTATGCATCTAAAACACAACTTATGATCCTTACCATACATAAACTCCAAACTAAATGTGCAGACTAAATTCTGCATCAAGGCTGTAAGCTATGAGTAATTCCACTGGTTAATTTTGGTAATCACAGTAGCTTAGTTTTACACAAGTCAATCACCTTATATCAGGAGAACTAACCTACTCTGTCAACCAAATGAATGCACACGCATCCATCTTAGTTCTGTTCATGTTACTTTGCCACTAGCAACAGCTGTTTTTGCTACTTCACCAGCATTGTAGCATGAAACATACGAGTAAAAGCAAACAATTACTATTCAAATTTCTCTACCATGGGTAAGTAAAATATTGCTGTCTTTCAACCACTTCCAACTAGGTAAATTTAATGATTCACAATCATATATATGTATATGTATACTTGAACAAGCATTCTCTCTTCTGAAACAGTGTAGAAGAAGAGGCATAAAAATCTAATCCCAACTAAGCCATACAAATTTAGATGATAGAAATCATTGTAATTCTCAATTAGTGAATAAAAATCTAGATAGCCTTAGCAGGTCCTAACATTCTTTGAAAACAAGTGAAAACAAAATTAAACATAACTAACAAATGTACTAATAGCTTTAGAGCTGACAGGATGCATCCATCAAAAATTGGATCTTTAACCTTTGTGCCTTTGCTGCTAAAGGAAGAGCATGCCCTAAGTTCAAGCCCCCCCTTTCTTTTATCAGAAACAAAACATATTCATTAAGATACTAATATAAGTGAAGGGTGAGAAATCCTTCCCAATTTACAAAATCTGATAATGGGAGACAACCTAAAGAAAAATGAGTCAAAATTCCTTAAGAGGTTTGTGCAACTCATACAAAATGTCACTTAGCAATGTTCCTTTATTTGTTATTTTAACACTTTTGACCTACATATTGAAATCCAATCGAGTTGTATACTATTAAGATGAATGTCCCTGAAAACTATAGTTGTAGAGACCCATAAAAAGGAATAAAAATACATTAGATCTCATATCATCTTTGATGCTTTTCCACTTGTTCTCAAAGATCCTTGCATTTCTTTCCCACTATACTATCCAAATCAGTGTAAGACATGCAATTTGTCATAGAACTTTGTCTCTCATAGTACTCCCCAAACTACTAAAGAAATGGACGTCATATCACTAATACTTCTAGGAGAAACCTAATATGATCCAACTAATCTAAACAACTTGTGTCATAACTCCAAAGTCATCAAATAGTGTAAAAAAAAATGTGAAATCATTTTTCTACTTCCCATACACAAAGTGCAACAAACCAAACTAAGGATTTTGAAAGGTCTTTTCATCTTAAGCAAGTATTGACATTGACCCTCTTGTTAGCCACTAACCAAGCAAATACCTTGAGTTTTGATAGGGCATTTGATTTCCCAATGAATTTTGCTAGAGAGAAAGAATTAGAGTTTTGATTAGATAAGGTCAAAAAGAATGATTTAACTATGAATAAGATTGATGACAATAATGATCAAACTCTCTCATATGGGAGAAATGAAGATAGGGTTACACGATAGAGATTGGACAAGAGACTTTTGATGTCCTTTATTTCAATGAGATTTCAACAAAAGTTAAAGTTTCAAGTAAAAGGGGAAGAGACACCGAAAATACATGATATAAGAGAATTTCTAAACAACTTAGATTATTTGAATATTGTCAAATGGATGACTCTTGAAATGTGAGTTGCAATCAATTCTTTTGGCCATTCAACTATACCTAGGACTGAATCATTTACAAATTCATTGACAATATGTCGTTTCTCATTACCTTGTCCTACGCTCCTTCTGATCATTTGTGGCACCTTCAACCAAAATCAAATAACTTCACTTTAAGGTCATGTTTGATATGCGAGAATGAAGTGGGAATGAACATCTCATTCCTATTCTCATTCATTCTCATGTTTAGATAACTCAAGTGGCAATGGAAATGAAATAAAAATTGATTCCAACGGAAATAAAATCTTACTTATAAGTGATATTTCAATTGATCTCCAACTGGAGGTATTTTGATTATCTTGGTCCAAGTTGTTTTTCATAACATTTTTTTAAAAATAAAAAACCAAAAATTTGTTTAGATAAGTTGTTTTTAAAAGTAGTTTTTTTTTTTTTTTTTTACTTTGATTTTATAAAAAAAAATTGTAAATTCAATTTAGATAATCTAAACTAAACTTAATTGTCTTATTAACAATAAAAATAATTTTATAATTATAAATAAATTAAAAAATAAATAGTTTTAATCAAGTATGACTAATAATATTATAATAAAATTATAAATTATATTTTTTTATATAAATATTATAAAAACATAGATATTAACAACTTCAAAAAAGCATAATTGATTTTGTTAAAATAAATAAATAAATAAAATTAATTTAAAATTAATTTGTGTGCATAAATTTCATGTATTTATTAGGTCACTATTTGAGTTTTAAATTATTCTTAAAAAGTACTAGACTTATTAGCGATTCCTACGCATTATGTTTCACTTATTTGAAGTTTATTCACCTAGTAAAAAAATTAACAAAATTATAATTATATGTAAAGAAAAAATTAGCAAAGCCATTCAAAATGACTTTAGTATGTAACTTTCTAGAGTTAAAATTTGATTAGTATTTGAATTCTGTGATTTTTTTAATACTAATTGAACCGGTTTTTGAGTTTTAAAAATTAATATTTTTTTATTAAGTGTTATTTGATTTGGAATCTATATATTTAATAAAAAAATTATAAAAGCTAAAAGAAATTGAAAAAAAAAACATAATTTAAAGAAAGATCATATTTTAAAATTTTCTATATTGATGGTGGAGAGAATGAAAGAAGAAAGCCATCATATTCCACTTTATTTGTTTTTTATGGTTTTTATTTTTTTCTTATTTCTCAATATTTTCCTTCTATTTTTATTTTATTTTATTTTCTTATTTCTACCTTTCCTTATATCATCACTCATCCATCTTAACTTCCTCATTCAAGCCACACTCACTTCCTGACTATGAAGAGTTTATGCATAATACCTTGTTGGCCTTATAGCCACCTAATAACAATCTTTTTTAACTTCACATGAGCTTTCTAATTGCACAAGATTCTTGAAGCTCTCTACTGCATCCATCATGTTCTCAATCTACTGCCAGCCTCCTTTTCAATCTCCCATTACAAAATTCATCCAAGATGATAAAAAAAAAATGTTTTTTTCCTCTTTCTTTCCACTTTGGGTATATCTAGCCGTCAAACTTCACTACTCCCTCAAATATGCTGTTAGCTTTAATTAAACTACACGAGTAAGCACGTGACGTGTAAAAAGTGAGAAGTTGAAAGAGAGGAAGGCATTTGTAGAGAAAGCTGAAAAGGAAACACGAGGCTATTGGCTGGAGCCTATTATTATACACTGATATTTTATTCTATTTTACTTGTCATCGTTCAAAGAAGATATGTGTATATATATTGCTCACATGTGAAGCTGGGAGAATCTGGCTTTTCCTCTTATATCGTAGATTGCAATATGCATACTTCTGATCGTATGCAACATTAAAAATGCAGTTCTGAAAGTTTACAGAAAATTAGAATTACAACATACATATATATATATATATATATATATATATAGGATTGCTCCTGCAACGCCCAATTTTTTTTTATTTTTTATTTGGATAAGTTAGGAAAATAATAATCATAATTAACTTAATTAATTATTTAATTTAATAAAATGAAAGATGGGTAAAAATGTAATTTTTTGAATAAATACTCTGGATATAAATTAGAAATTACTATTCTTCCTGTTATTTTCTGAATAGCGTTCCTATTCTCAGAATTCCAAATAACGTAAGGTTGGAGTTGGAATTCAGGGTTTGAAAAACAAATCTCTATATGTAAGATTTTTTTTTCTAATTCTTCATTTTTATTTTCTTAGATCTGTCACTTTTTGTGAAAACTTTAGGTAATTTTTGAAGAAACCCCAATCTATTAGGGTTTTTTTTTTTTAATAATAATAATAATAATAACGTGGAAGAAGTCTTTGAGGGGGGACTTGAGATGTGATTGGGTATATATATAAAAAAAAATGAAGAAATTCTGAAGATGGTGTCGTTTGGTGTGTGTGATTTGGAAAGTCAAATGACATGTAGAATTGGTGTGCGTACTTTGAAAAGTTAAATGGCATGTAGAATCTGGGATGAGAAAAAAAGAAAAAGAAAAGAATATATATAGGTTAATATTATTAAAAGAAAAAGTAAGTTTAGGAAACCTACATAATGATGGATTTGGATTAAATAAATAAATTTTTGTATAAAGTGATGAGAGAAATGATTTCAAATAAATATTTCTAAGAAATTCAATTTAATTTAGGAATTAGAAACAAATTATTGAGGATAAATTTTTGAAAAACAAAATTAATTAATAAATAATAAAATATAATAAAATAAATAAAGGGAAACAAATTAATTAAATTGTTATTGGTTAAGAAGTTGGAAAATAATTTTGTGATAATAGTATCTTTTTGTTATGTTAGGTGGGAGTTAGATTCTTAGGGCTAAACTCTTCAAGGTTTCTAAGTGTTTTTAAGGTAAGAGAAATTAATGCAGTTGTTTTTTTTTATAAACAAATTTTTATATACATTATTTGGAAACTTTTTGAGTTATTATTCGTTTTATGCATATATCAAATATGTTTTACATGAAAAGTATGTTAGAACCTTATATTTTGTTTGCAACAGAGAAATGTGGAGATATTATGTTTTGCAAATTTGAATAATTGAAAAAAGTGTTTGACTTTAGTTTGTTTGACCCTTGTCAACGGGATATAATAGTTGACCTTTACATTTCTTGGTGGGGAATGTAATTGATTTGGACCCTAACCTCTAGGGGTTTGGTTAGAGGTTACTAATATTAGTAGTGTTTGATTCCGTCCACCTTAAAGGAACAATTTGAGGCTAGCCACCTATTTGAAAAGTCTCACCTAACTGAGCACCATTTGATGTTTGATGACCAGAGTAAATAAATGATTTGAATGTTTTGACTTAATTTGATATGAAAATGTTTGAATAAAAAATGAAAGTGTATAGTTAAAAGTTTTGAATGTATTGGCAAAACTGACTCAAAGGTTTATGAAAATAATTAGTTATAATATCCCCTATTTTGCAAGTGAACTTGAAGTATTTGATCCATGGATTGCATTAATGTTCCATATTGGGTTTTGAGTTCATTCATATTTGTTGACTACTTTTCAGGTGCCCTTAGTTCGGGCGAGGAGTGATGGCTAGGTCAAGGAATGGTCATTTTGCTTAGGATGTTATTTTGGACATTGTTAGCTTACAAGTTTATGTTCATTTGGATTATTTGGTTTTTGGAAGCTATTTGGATATTGAACTTTTAATTTTTTTATGATAGTTTGAAGTTGAGATTTGGAGATTATGAAAATTTTGTTAGCACTTGAATTGTTTGAGTTTGCAATCTATTTGGATAATCGATTTTGGTTAATGGATGCTTAGTTTTAAAGTTAAGTTTTGAAGATTTTAGAATTTTGTTCCGCTACTCTGAATAGGTATTTGGTAATTGGTAACTTCCAGTTATAAAATAATTGTTTGGATCAAGTTACACTTTAAGCCTTCGGGTTTGAAGTGTGAATTGACTGTCACACCCTTGGAATGGGTCTTGGGGCGTGACAGCTCCACAATAAAAAGATACAACTATGCAAATAATCACTATCCTAAAAACAGAAAAAATAAAAACTAAATTAGAAACATCGACTCAACCAATTTTATCCCTTAATTTACACTACTAAAACAAATCACAACATCCCATTTACAACATTAAATCAAATCTCTTACATATTTTATGATTTTCCACACTCCTCCTCAAGTCGGTTCGAAGATGTTTAACATTCCCAGCTTGTTTACTAGAACTTCAAATAGTTGCTTCTAAAGGCCTTTACTTAGGATATTTGCTAGTTGTTTTTCGTAGGAACTTATGACATATAGATTAAGCCCCCTCAAGTTTTTCCTTAATTAAATGACAATTTTGTGATGTTCCACATCAGATAGGGGAGAAAGTTTCTAATGCTATATATGTATAGACTTCTCTTAACCTTGTATATGTGTTTTAAAACCAAAAGGGCCCCTTTAGACCCAAAGTAGACAATATCTACGCTATTGGGTGCAGATTGTTATAAAATGGTATCAGAACAAATCACCAATCCCGGTGTGGGGGTTTGTTTGGTACCATAGAGGGTATTTGTCTATTTGACCTTGCAATCTTGTGAGACACAACAAAGACGTTGTATTTACATGGGAAGATGTTTGTGATGTCCTACATCGGATAGTAGAGAAAGTACTTAGTGCTATATATATATATATAGACTTCTCTTAAACTTATAAATGTGTTTTAAAACCATGAGGACCCCTTTGGACCTAAAGTAGACAATATCTACATGGTTAGATGTAAGTTGTTACAAATATCATGTTGAACTAGATTGTAGGCTATGTTAATCATTGCCTTATTGTCATAGTATAATTTCATAAGTTTCTCATAAGGAATCTTCAATTCTTCTAATATCCTTTTCAACCAAATGAGTTCACAAATTCCATGACCAACAACTCGAAATAGCTTCTACACTACTTTGAGGAGCAACAATTTGTTTCTTGTTTCTACAAGTTACCAAGTTCCTTCCAACAAAGGCGCAATAACCTAAAGTTAATCTTCTATCCTTGTTATCTCTTTCCCAATCAACACCAATATATGTCTCAATTTGCATATGTTATTTTTCATTGGGAAACAAAGATACCACCATGAGATCTTGCAACTTCCATACCAAGGAAGTATCTCAACTAACCAAGATCTTTAATTTCAAATTTTTAAGCAAGTACCTTATTTAATTTCTTCAATTCCATAATGCTATCAACTATCAAAATAATATCATCTACATATACTATCAAGATGACAATCTTATTGTCATCAAAATGTTTATAGAACATAGTGTGATCAGCCTGACTTTGCATATACCCAAGATTCCAAATGAGCTATGTCAAATGATCAAACCATGCTCTTGGAGACTATTTTAGCCCATAGAGAGATCTCTTTAATTTACAAACTTTTTTAGTTCCAAATGATTACTCAAAACCAAGGGATAAGTTCATATACACTTCCTCTTCTAATTCTTCATTTAAAAAAGCATTCTTTACATTTAGTTGTTATAATGACCAATTTAGATTTTACAAGTGACAATAAGACTCAAATTGTGTTCATCTTGGCAATTGGTGCAAACAACTCTTGATAGTCAATGTTGTAGGTCTATTTAAAGCCCTTGGCTACAACCTAGCTTTATACCTCTCTACCAAACCATCAGACTTATACTTGATAGTAAATACCTACTTGCATCCTGCTAGTGTCTTCCCTTACCAAATCCCAAGTTCCATTGCTTTCAAGAGCACTCATTTATTCTATGAATGTTTCTCTCCACTTGAGAACAACTAGAGCATCATGTATAGATTTTGGAATCTACACAAAAGACACATTAGTAGTATAGGCTCTAAAGGAGTTAGACAACCTATGGTATGACACATATTTAGAAATAAAATGTATGGTACAAGATATGGTTCCTTTCCTAAGGGTAACAAGAATATCAAGGTCATTAGAAGCATTAGAATTTGTATTTGAAGAGAGAATAGGTAAACTATACCTTCCTGGGTCCCTATGACCAATTTTGACTCTTGGATAATGGCAAGAGTATTGACTTTTTGGATTTTCTTAATGATTTCTCTTTCTTGTGTAGACACGAAGCTCAGTTTGAGATTTTGTCTGTAATGATTCTCCCCTTATCAACAATTCTGCATTGTTTGGCACAATAGAACTTAGTTGAGGAATTGAACTTGAACCTAAGTTTTTTGTTCCAACAGGACTTGAACCAAAAGAATGTGAAAGACTAAGAATCACATTGTCATCAAATGTTGGCAGGGTAAAGACATTTCCCAAAAACAATCTTCCTTAACCACGCTTAAAAACTTTTAGGTGCCCCTGATGTAAACATGCTGGCTCTAGCAACTTCCTTTAAGTGATGGTTTTTCCTTTCAACAATCCTATTTTGTTGTGAGGTATCAAAACAACTATCAGTATGGACCCATTTTCAAGTAAATCATCTCCAAAAATAGAGTTAAAATATTATTTTTCATTATTAGTCCGAAGTACTTTAATTTGAGTTTGAAATTGGTTTTTTTTTATCTTAACATGAAAATTTTTAAAAACCCTTTGCTTATCTACTCTTGATAGGATCCTCAACAAGGTAATAGAGTCCATCAATCTCCTTAGCATTGCTAATCGTCCTCCCCGAGCATAGGTCTTGAAATTCACAATAAAATGGGAATAATTTAGCAACATAATTCATGTCCCTTGTTAGTTTACTAATAGAAAGAAGATCACATGAAAGACTAGGAACATATAGGACAAATTCTGAAGTCAAAATCTTTGAAATGGGGACTAAACCCTTCCTTGCAACGGATGAAAAAGATCATCCTCAATTTTGATTTTCTTGTTGCCTAGACAAGGAGAATATGTCGAAAACAAATTTGACAAACTTTTCATATGATCAAAAGCACCAGAATCTATGCTCCATGGTGTAAAATTTTCAGAATGAACGTTTAAAAGATAGAGGCTGATTGAATAACCTATACAGGTGTTCCAACTGCTCTTTACTAAATGAAAATGCTTCGATTATGGTTTTTGGACTCTCGGTCGCAACCCGCATGCCTTGGCCATTTCTCTCATGAAATCCGCCACTGTTTTAAAATTTTGTGGCTTCCCATGCAACTTCAAACAGGAGTCTCTAGTGTGTCATTTGTTACAATGATCACGCCATATTTTCGCTTTATTACCCCATGCTTTCTTTGAGATCCCTTGACCACCAATATTAGAGGCAACACTGGCAGCAACATTAACAACTTTAGTTACAACAAATGTTGAGTTCTCATGAATCGTTGAAGAAGAGTCTCCCATCATGACCAATCTATGACTTTCTTCCTTTTGAACCTCAGAAAACACTTATTGAATAGAGGGTAAGGACTCTTTACCAAGGATTTGTCCAGACTTCATCCAATTCTTTATTTAGCCTAACAAGGAGCTCAAACACTTGTTCCTTCTCCATCATCTTCTTAAAACAGACACCATCTGCAGCACACACCCATTCAAATCCATAAAATATGTCCAATTCTTGCCAAAGACCTTTTAATATGTTGTAATATTTAGTCACACCGTGATCTCCTTATTTTATCTCACACATCTTTGATTTCAACTCAAAGATTTGTGTTGAATTCCCAAGATCAGAGTAAGTTTCCGTAACTGCTTCCTAGAGCTCTTTTGCTGTTGGTAAAAAAATGTAAGTTTGATCTATTTGTAACTCCATAGAATTAACTAACCAGGCCATGATCATGGAGTGTTCTAAGTCCCATGTTTGAAAGCCTGAATCATCCTTTTTTTAGGGCCTTTGTTGCACCAATCAGATATCCTAGTTTCCCTTTCCCACGAATAAGCAATTTAACGAACTGAGACCATCTAAGAAAATTCAGTCCATTTAGTTTATGAGTAGTGATATGTAGTGAAGGATTATCACCGGTGCCATGAGGCGAGACTTGAAATGAAGGTATTGATATCTATTGTGAAGAATCTCCAAAATTCTCATTTTCACTGATTCCTGACATCAAATCCTCCTACTAGCAGCCTAATAGTCTAGAAAAAAAATTTCTGGTACTTGAAACCAAAAATAAATGTATCACTTCCAGTAGTAAATTGGCTCTAATACCATGAAAATATGGAGAAAAAATTGTTCTTCTATATTTTTGAAGTTTAGGATTACAATATATATATATATATATATATAAGACTACTCTTGGGTTCATGCTGGAAAAAAAAAAAAAAAAAGAAGATACAACTGTGCAAATAATCACAACCCTGAAAATAGAAAAAAATAAAAAATAAATTAGAAATATTGACTCAACTGATTCTATCCCCTAATTTACTCCACTAAAACAAATCACAATATACTTTTTACAATAGTAAATCAAATCTCCCACATATTTTATGATTTAGATTTTCCATAAGTTCTAAAAGCATTAGTTCATTCAAAATTTGAATCAACCCCACAAAGCAAATGAAAGAGATATGCATCAAGCAAGAATACAAGAAATGTAGTACAATACTCAACATGCTTATCAAACAGTCACCTCATACCTGTTGCAAAAGAACTAAAAATTCACGTCTCTAAAAGGAAAAAATGTGATCGGAGACTATGTCACAAACATGCAGATGAAATCCCAATGAAGACATTAAAAGATATCCCCCAATTACCCTCAATACATTAAGTTAATTAGCCCTTAACAATCATAAATGTCCATAAAATGCATAAAAAGTAAATAAATTACAAAAAGTTACTTAAGAAATCAAAGGGCTCATATTTTCTACCTCTAGAGCAGCACCTTCACATTAAATTGTTGGCAAACCCAAAAGTATAGCTCAATAATCAAGAGGTTGATCTGATTGCTGATAATAATCAAGGCCACTGAGAAAAAATTGAGACAGGTTTATATTCATTCCATCAATAAGGCATCAAAAGGCTTTGATCTTGATTCATTATGATAAAGGAAAATTTTTTGTATGAAGATAAGGTACTCGCTGGAGCAATCTACAAAAAGGAAAGTGAGAATGCAGGAACCACAAGGGACCTGGTTGATTGAGAAAACAATGGGGAAATGCAAAAAATAAAAAAAAAAAATAAAAAAAATCCAGGCAACTCGTGCATTAGAATAGCGAAGTTTTAAAGGCTGATGCAATGTCAAAATCATGTAACAAAGATCACTAGAATATACAAGGACGATGACTGGAGAGAACAATTAATTATTGCTCCCTCCCCATAAAACCAGAACGACTGCTTTTATCAAACTAAATTAGATCCATAGTTTTGACACGCTGTGTTAAATCTCCTTGTATACTTACGAGCAAAACCAATAGCAAACAGAAAGGATTCGATTTGATAGCTAATGGTATCAATACCATATAACCAACAAATTAAACACATACCTGCTATGATTGCCTTCAAAAGCTTTTCTCTTGTGATTTTGGCTGCAAGAACTAAGAAGAGAAAGTGGCGCCTTCAAGGTAATGAATTGTTTGCTTCTGATCACAAGGACAAAAAAAGAGGGGAGGGAAAGCAGCATACGTTCTACACCTGAAAGTCAAATGTCTCAACAGTACAAATTACAAAGACACAAGGGCTGATATTCGAGCAAACAGACGCTGACATCAAGCCCAACTAAGAGAACACTGATCATGATCCAAGTGGGCTTAAGCACAATAAATCAAATCCTACAGTAATAAACTCCAATATCATTACCCAATTTGACAGTGATAGACAAAAATTTCTGATTTTTTTTTCTCTTCTAGGTAACCGATTAAATTATTGTTACAATTCTTAGTACCAATAAACATAGAAGGCAAAGAAAGAGGACATGATGCAAGTGAAACAATCAATATCCAGCTCATATTTGTCCCAGGAAAAAAAGATAAATACACAAACTCAGCTAGCCTCATGACCAAATAGGAGGCAAAAGTACGAATGAGAGCACGCACAGTCCTTTAACATCTTTTTACTTTGGCATTCTCCTTTTAATTGTGAAGGGCCGCTCTTGGCATCAAGTTGCAAGTACCGTAAAACTAAAACAAACAAATGATGGAATATGGAGATGGTAAGATGGTAACAGAGAATATACGTAAAGAACCACTAAACTCCGTATCTCTAACATCTCACCTTTAATACAATGGAATCTGGAGATAGTAACAAAGAATCTACATAAAGAACCAATAAACTCCATATCTCTTAACATCTCACCTTTAATATTTATCAATCATATCTGTTGGTTTCCCTTTTGATAATTACAAAGATCAAGGGATTCAAATCCCTTGACTAAAACAAATTTTTACAGTACTATCATATTCCTCAAGAATCCATGCTATGAAGAGAAACCCAGGTGCTTGGGTCTTTCAAGAGGAAGCTTCTCCATCTCAAAACTCGAAAGTTCAGAAGTAGATGCTTCTTCTCCATTGGTCTCCATTTTAAGCTCATTTAAAGCTCTCTTTGCATAAATAGTAAAAGCAACTGTGGTGATGATAGCAACAATGAAGGAGATGATGTTGTATATAATTTCCAACGTAGTGAGGTGTTGATTACCATACTGCACATCTGCTAACGTCCTTATTAACCGACCACTGCACAAAAGTACCACATGAAAGGAAGACAAGCAACATGCATTAGCAACAGCAAGCACTCTAGTTTCATTAATAAACATTAACCCCCGCCAAGTCATTATTTAGGTAAATGAATTTACAAATAGAATCCCAACCAATGAAGGAAATTTAAGTCCTCTGGTTGTGATTTATGTGTTTTCCATCAATCAGGTAAATGGAGAACAAACACCACAAAAACTAATTGTCCTCATGTTGTCTAGACCTTTGCCATCCACTGACTTCCTGGAATAGGGAGATCTATTGTTGATTTATATTATAGAAATCTGGGCATTGTAGTTAAGTCCTTTCGTTGAGAGTTTTGCATCTCATGGATTTGTCATCAGCCAGACAACTGAAGAATAAACATCTCAAGCGTAAATGACCTTGTAGTGACTAGATCTCTGCCCATAAACTGAATGATGAAAAAGCAACATAAGTACTTCAGTGAACTTACCTATAGATGTAAATGAAAGCTTCTGGTACCATTCCAGCAATTGATCCCCATAAATAGGGCCAAAATGTCATACTTGTTACTACTATTGCATAGTTGAAAATTGTGTACGGAAATGGTGAAACCCTAAAAAGTGCAACCACTCGAAATTGATGGAACCAGCTTCCTTCTCCAGCCAGTCTAATCATGGCAGCTTTCTGTGGCCATCTTTTTAACCATTGCTGCACGTTAAAAAAGAGAGAGATGACGAATATGAAAACAGAAGAGCAGCCAACGAAAAGCAAGTTCTTAATCACTTACATGGATTCGATCACGGAATAGTAGTCCAATCAAATAAGGCAGGACCATTCCTATGGTTGTTCCAATCATGATTATAACAAACCCAAGACCATATCCAAAAATCATTCCAGCCAACCACATTGAGGGCCCAGAAGGGATTAGCAGCACAGGAAACAATGCCAGAGAAGCAACAAGCACAAAAGCGAGAACTGGACGGCCAAAAGCAGTAGCTTCCCAATGCATGATTGGGAGGAGAATCTACAGTAAAATTAATAAGGCTTCAAGATCAAAATCTAGCTAAGGTGTAGTAGCGCCTTGCATATTACTTTCATAATAAAATGTTTCAGGTATAATAATTGAGAAAAGATGGGGATGAGCTTGAATATACGGCGGTCATATAATTTTCAGTCTTAACCAATCCATACCTCATATTTGAAGGGGGTGCTTATTGAGGTATGGAGAGAGCTAAAACTTGTTGACCCAGTATCATTTTAATAGGACATAAATGAAATAAAGCAATTGCACATTGAAATAAGTAAATGAAGGATAGGAAATACCTTCTCAAACATAAATGGCGCTCCCCATTTCAAGAAAATGAGAAGAAATATTATATTAACAACACAAAAAATTAAAGCTTTGAGCCACCAGATGAATGATTTAATCCTTGTTTCTGCTTGAGGTTGTAAAATGTCAGCTTCAGATAACCTTGCTTCATTGGATATGACCAGCCGGACATATTCACTCTCTTCCCTCACATTATGGCCAGAGTTCGTATTGAGTTCATCCGTCTCCTCAGATGAGTTGGGCATCTTAATTGAAACCCTAGAAAGCTATAAATAACTGAAATATTGTATAAGCATCAATGGAGGCAAGCATAGCAATGAGTATCAGGCAAATATAAAATACACATTTGACTGAATATGGATCATTGATGAATTATATTCAGAGTGTCAAACTTTTAACCATTAGATATGTGTGTAAAATAAATTGAAAAACCACCTGTATCTCTCATAAACAAAGTGTAACTTTCTGCTCAGTGAGTCATATAGCACTAATTGTAAGCTGGACTAACCAGTCCAATTAATCAACAGAACTGTACTTTCAATGATTTTGGGCAATTGCTTCAAGAGAAAGAACAATTTTTAACATGCAAGATATGTAAGAAAACTTATTAGGAACCTAAATGAATTGTACACAAGAGATGGAGTTCACCTTTTTCTGTTCACAGGATCAGCTACCACCCGCGACAGACAGGTTTAACTGGTGCTATTGATCAAAACAACTAGATTTTCAGGGTATACTGTCTGGAACCAAATCCAGAGGAATGTAATTCAATTGATGGAATTGAAATTATTTCTACTGTGTTTGGTATTTAGAGGGAATCAAAACAGAAAATATTCACTTCCCTTGTTTGGCATTGTAAAACAAAGGCAAAAGAAATAAATATTTTTGCTATTATACCTACTTCAGCATAAACATGAAGGACTAACATATTAATCATCTATTAGTAAATCAAAGTAATGAAGTAAATTCTTATAAAATAATCACAACAAGAATAGTCGATAGCACCAGTTAATATAGTTGACTCCTGCTCTTTCCCTTGTTCGCTCTTTCCTGTTTTTTGTTTGGTGCACTTTGTTTTTTTTTTTTTTTTTCTTTTTTGATAGACAAGGCATGCATTAAGAAACGTCAAAAAGAGGAAGCACACCCTACATATACAGGCAGTATACACAGAAATGGCAAAGCAAGCACCAATTAAGACAGAAAAAACCTTAAAAAAGAAGAGCATCAAAGAAATTCAAAATCGAGGGGTTTTCCAATTCCAAAAACTGCTAATACCACTCTAAAATTTAATATGAGAATTCTTCATCTTCGAAAGTCTTTTGGTTGGACTCTCTCCAAATACACCAAAATAGGCAAATCAAAGCCAATTGTCAAACTATTCTTTTCTTTTTTTCCCTAGCCCCTTGAGTATTTATTTTAGGAGAAGATTTCTCACTGAAGTCAAGAACACCCAAACCAAACCAAATGTTGCTAAACAACAAGGTCCAAAGCTCTCTTGTTTTATCACAATGAATCAAAATGTGATCAGTTAATTCTTCACTATCTTTACAAAGGCTACATCCATTAACCATGGATGAACCCCTCTTCATTAACATGTCTACAATTAAAATCTTCCCCCAAACAGCTTTCTAAGCAAAAAAAATGAGTTCTAAGAGGGGCACGGGATCCCCAAATCTCTTTTGCTAGGAATATTAAATTATTCTCAGCCCCTAGAGAATTATAATAAGACTTGACACTTAATTCCCCCCTCCTATCATATTCATATATTAAAATGTCCTCCCCATCTTGCACTTTTAATGAAAAAATGTGTTCCAAAAATTGAATCACCTCCTCTAACTCCCAATCTTGGAAGAGTCTTCTAAATTGAACCTCTCAATGACCACATCCACCCTCTTTCCTCTCCCATAAGTTTGCATCTATAGCATTTTTGTGGGATGCTAGTCTGAAAAGTGTACGGTAAATGTCTTTCAACTTAAACTCCCCATCCCAACTGTCCCACCAAAATCTTGTATGTCTACCATTTCCAATACGGACATTAGTTCTAAGAATGAACTTTTCTAACCCTTTTCTAATGTTTTTCCAAAGGCTTATCCCATAAGAATCCTTCAACTCTCTAGTAGTCGAACTCCCCACCACCTCCCCAAACTTTCCAAGAATGACTTTTCTCCAGAAACTCTCCCTCTCAAGGCGAAATCTCCACAACCATTTGTTTAACAAGACTTGATTAGGACCCTCCAAACGTCTTATCCCAAACCTTCCATGCTTCCCATCCTTAAAAATATCCAAATAGTTTACCAAGTGAATCTTTCTCCTCTCTGTCGTATCTCCCCACAAAAAGTCCCTTTGAATTTTCTCTAATCTAATCCTCACTTTATTGGGAATTGGAAAAAAAAGACATAAAATAGATCAGAAAGTTTGAAGAGTGCTCTTAATAAGGACAAGTCTTCCTCCTTCAGATAAGTACTATTTTTTCCAAGAAGCCAATTTCCTCTTAAATCTCTCCTCGATTGCATCCTACACACCATAAGACTTGTGAGGGGCTCCAAGGGATAAACCTATATAAGAAGTAGGAAGTCTCCCTACTTTACACCCAAAAAGAGCAGCCACTCTATCAACATCCTCTAGGCCCCCTAGAATAAATTCGCATTTTTGCAACAAACCAAACACCAATTCAAAGCAAGTGACAATCCACTTCTAATATTTCAACTGATCTTCATTATCCTCACAAAAGAGAAAAGTGTTGCCTACAAACAATAAGTGAGACTTGAGTCCCTTCTTCCCCTCTACTTTCAATCTTGAAACCCCTAATGAGACCTCCCTCCTCAGCCTTAGCCATTAATCTGCTAAGGGCTTCTATAATCAACACAAACAAATAGGGTGAAAGAGGGTCCCCTTACCTCAGACCTCTATCAGTTAAGAAGAAATTTGTAGGAGTATCATTAACTAGAACAACCAAGCTCATAGTAGAAATGCAAAAGTGGATCCACTGTCTTCATTTGGGATCGAACCCCATCTTCTCTAAAATCAAAAGAAGGAACTTCTAGTTTACACGATTGCAAGCTTTTTCTATATCCAATTTGCAAACTAAACCCACATTAGCGCTTCACTTCCACCAATCAATAGTCTCATTTGCTACTAAGGTTGCATCCAAAATTTGTCTACCCCCCACAAAGGCATTCAGGCTATTTGACACCACTTTGCTAACCACCCTTTTAAGCCTATTAACTAGAACTTTTGCAAGAAGTTTGTAAAGGCTCCCCACAAGACTAATTAGCTTGATCATGGATATCACTTGCCCCTCCTTTCTTTGGGATGAGGACTAAAAATGTTGCATTGAGGGTATGGACCACAACATTCTACGAATGAAATTCCTCAAAGGGACTTGGGAGGATCCTTGGTGCATTGGTGGTGACTTTAATGTGGTTTGATTCTCTATAGAAAGAAGACACTATGCTAGGTTTTCCTCCTTTCCTAGAATTCATAGAAGAGTTTTCCCTCATTGATCTCCTTTTAAATGGAGGGTTGTTCGCTTGGTGTGGATGGAATGAACAAAGCTTCAATGTTAAAAATTGATAGTTTCCTAGTGTCAGAAAATTGGGAGGGCCATTTCATTAATGTGCTGTAGACCATTTTGTCAGGGCCAATATCTAATCATTCTCCTATTTTATTGGATGGAGGGTGGGTGAGGAGGGAAAAGTCCCCTTTTAGGTTTGAAATATCTGGCTTAAAGTGGTTGGTTTAAAGGATTTGGTCAAAGGTTGGTGGGAAAATTATAATTTCTTTGGTTCCTATGGTTTTGTCTTGGATTCTAAATTGAAACCTTTAAAGTGGGATCTCAAGGCTTGGAATAAAGAGGTCTTCAAAAATGTAGTCCTCTCTCAATAAAGTCTTGCTTGGAAAATGGTGTTGGAGATTTGCTTTAGAGAGAGAGAGAGTTCCTTTGGAGACGGGTTATAATGGGAAAGTTTTGGGGAAGAACCTAGAGGATGGTACTCTCTTGCAAGGAGGGAGGGGCATGGTGTTAGCTTGTGGAAAGCAATAAGAGGAGGTTGTGAAGCCTTTAAGGATAGAACAAGATTTTTGGTTGGCAATGGAAGAAGAACAAAATTTTGGCATTATGTTTGGTGTGGGGATGCTCCTTTAAAGGACTATTTTCCCTCTCTTTTCTCTTTTGCATCTAATAAAGAGGCTTGGGTGGTAAATGCTGAGGAGGTCCTAAGCAGGCAGGTTATTTGGAACCTAGGTTTCACAAGAAAATTTCAAGATTAGGAGTTACTTAGGAGATCTCAAGTGCTTAGGAACTGCAATGAGGATAAGCTAATTTGGAAAGCTAGCAAGAGTGGGAATTTTTCTATTCTTCCTTAGAGATGGATGGAGGAGTGTCTTTTCTTGTGAAGGTAGTGTGGGCTTCTTCAACACCTTTAAAAGTGGGTTTTATTGCTTGGAATGTTGTATGGCAAAGGTTCCTAACCTTAAATTAGCTTGAAAGACAAGGTTGATTGTTGGCTAATCAATTTTGTTTTTATATGAGTTCAGAAGAATTAGCTAATCACATGCTAATCCATTATAAAAAGGCAAGGGGCCCTTGGCAATTTTTGTCTTCTCTCTTTGGTTTTTCTTGGGTCCTCCATTTTTCCATCAAAGATGTGCCAAAGGTTAGCATGGGAGTTTTGTGAGCTAAAATAGAAAGAAGATTTGAAGGACAGTCCTTCTTTGCTTATTTTGAATTCTTTCCCAAGAGAGGAACCGAATATATTTTGATGGAAGTCAATGCTCATATCAAACGCTAAATAACTCCCTTACTCACCAACATATTTAAGATGGCCTTGTTTCCTTGTTTCATTTTATTGATTGGTTGAATATTAGTGGGAGAGTGTTTAGTGTGCATGTTTTAGGTGGTTCTATTTGTTGTGTTGGCAGCCTTTGTACACCTCACTTGAGGTGCGCACCTTCTCCTTGATTGGCGTCTTTCATATATTCTTATTTGTGTACCAAAAAAACATCATTCACTAAAAATAACTAGTTAATAACAATTATTGATTAAAAATCTAACAAATATGTTAAGAAAGAGCATAGATTCATGAAAAGTATAAAATAACACAATTATAACAATTCCCTCGGTTAGAAAATAATTTCATATGATAGAAATGATGGTTGAAGCAAACTTAGTGAATTGCCTCAAAGAATCACAAAAGAGTTTAATAGCCTACAAAATTGTAAAGGTGGTTTAGTTCTAGAACATGCAGAATTATAAAAACAAAAGCAGTCAAGAAAATCCTTACAACACCCTCTTTTTTATTTTTCCCTTTCTATCCAAAATATGAATTCAGTAGGTATAAACCAAGATATTAATACTAGTGATGATAAAAATAAAATAAAATAATATATTGATTAGCATAGCATACTTTTTTTCCTGTGAATCTGGTAGATTACAAAAATATCTTATACCTAGTTTGGATAAATTCTAAATTATTCTTCAGAGAGTTCTACTTGATATCTGTCAAAACTATTTAAAAAAAAATAATAATCAAATTTATTTGTGTCTCTTATATAGAATTACCTAATGATGGATGAATATGTTTAAGTAGTCTATATTGACTTTAAATATGACCCAAAAAAAGTTAACACAAAATGCTATATGATATGGACAACTTATTATTTCCTTCCCAAATTTGAGGGTTTGGTCTTGTCACTTCCTCAAGGTTAATAACTATTAATTTTTTTCAAAGTTTTGTCCTGATCTATGAACCCAATCCTTTTCTTCCCAACCAATTTTATAAGGAAATTCAAAGCCCCACTTAAGATAAAGGCTTTTGGGTGGCTATTATCTGGTATAAGAAGGTTAACACTAACAATATGCTACAGTTAAGAAGACCTCATAAAACCCTCAATAGGGACCAATATTTTTATGTAATTGGGGGGTGGCGAGTCAATTAATCATCTTTTTTCTAGATTATCTGGTATCATTGGAGCTATGACATAGGTAATTTAGAAGTAGTAGAATTGTTTGGGCTTCCATAGAAGCTTGGCAGACATTTGGTCATATCATTTTAGGGGTTTTGGTGACCGTATAAGAGGTAAGGTGATGAGGATGTAAGTAGCCTCACTCTGATATGAATTATCTGGCAGGGGAGGACCACAAAATTTTCAAGATGGGTGGAGGAGGCCGTCTGGGAGCTGATGACTTGTTTGCCTCGCACGGACTTTCTGTTAGTTGGAGTAAAAAGGAACAGCCAAATGTAGCTCTGCCAATGCAAAAGCTCAATACAAGCTGATGGCAGCCACTACTGTAGAACTAACAAGATATTGCGAGTCTCAATTCACTTGTATGTGACAACTCGAGTGCCTTCCGTATCTCCGTTAATACTGAATCACCCAAAGGAAAGAGACGGACTTGACGGGATTTAATTCTTCGTCGGAAGAGACACCCTGCCCATTACAGAACAAAAAGCGGACCAAGTACCCTCACATGTAAAACCCATTCTGGGCCACACCTAAGACCCAACGCTCTCATCACTTCCCCGACGAATTTGCTTAATTATTTTCGCCATCTCCCTCTTTGAAAAGAGGAAAAAGAAAAAAGAAAACCCTAAAACCCAAAATCATACAGCAACAGCATCTCAGGAATCTGTAACAGGTAATTAAGAGCAGATTCTACATGTACGTGTAAATTAAATCGCAGAAATCGGGGAAAATTCAATCGGATGAAAGGGAATCGTAGAAAGCAGGGAAAAAAAATGGAATAAGATCATATGGTAAGAAATTCATGAAATACTTTACCTAAGAATCCCGTGAGAGATCTGGGATGAGGCCGCAGAATGCCCTGTGGGTGGGCTGTCCTTGGTCCTTGCTTGTTTTCCAAAAAATGTATATGCGTGTTTTCTAGTATTCTGGGTTGTTTACGCAATAACTAACACGGGTCTCATGAAAAAACCCAGCCTACCGGCCTTGACTTCAACGCGGTCTACCTTTGCCACCAGGCACCCACTTACCCGCAGTCCCCAACTCCCCGTAGCAGAACTAAATGGAAAAGCAGCAACCAAAAACTAGAACTACCACAACCATTGATTGAGCCTACTCGGCAAGAAATGTTTTTGGTTCTGTTCTTTTTCTTTTTCTATTTTTCTCCAGCTCTGTTCTATATGCAACTATAATTTTGATTCTTGAATAGAACCCTGAACTTCTTAATAAGTTATCCAATGATAATACATGTAGAATTCACATTCAATTACTTTATATTCAAATCTTATCGTGGACATGTATTTTTACTCATGCCCTTCCACTCGATGGTGAACTCGCTTTTTATTTAAAAATGATTTATTTATTAAGAAAATAACTTAAGGTCGCCACTTATTTTTGTTTTATTTTTAAAAGGAAAACAAAATAAGAAAGAAAAACTCTAAATATGACTCCTGAGAAAAGCGTGGTATGTGAAAAATCAAATCTGGGCTTGGGGGTCAGATTGCTTATCGGGAATGTACGGTAAAGACTGTTGCACCCTTCTAAGTCCCTAAAAATGGGTCTCTACTAATAAAATGAAACAAGTATGACAATTGATTAATTAAACATAGATATCAACCAGTGATCAAATGCGTGAAAGAAAGACATGCATGATAATAAATAAATCAATAAACACAATTGGGTACGAGGCGTACATTCAATTACTTTATATTCAAATCTTATTGTGGACTTGTATTTTTACTCATGCCCTTCCACTCTTTATTTATTAAGAAAATAACTTGAGATTGCCACTTATTTTTGTTTTATTTTTAAAGGGAAAACAAAATAAAAAAGAAAAACTCTAAGTATGACTCCTGACGTGGAAAGGCGTGGTATGTGAAAAATCAAATCTGGGCTCGGGGGTCAGATTGTTTATCGGGAATGTATGGTAAAGACTGTTGCACCCCTCTAAGTCCTTAAAAACAGGTATCTACTAATAAAATGAAACAAGTGTGGCAATTGATTGATTAAAAATAGATATCAACTAGTGATCAAATGCGTGAAAGAAAGACATGCATGATAATAAATAAATCAATAAACACAATTGGGGTACGAGGTGTACCTTAATCATAAGTTGAGCGTTATCATAAGAGACAAGGTTAGTACACAAATACAGAATAATCGCAAGCATGTCATAGAGTGAGGCGAACCAATCAAGCATAGCAATCAATCAATCAGTGAAAAAATCACATATGTTGGGTTCCATCAAAACCTAATTTATCTTGCATAAATTAGTCTCACAAATTTCATTATTTTAGGATTATGAAGAAATCATTTTTGATTATGTAAACTCAAGAGAAACAGAAGATTATTGAAAACCACAGTGGAATTAAAATTGTTTGAGAGAAAATTGGATTTTTGAAATTTATTTGAAAATTGGAGTCCCGAAAATTATCTCAAAATTGAAGTCTTGGGAATTAAATTTAAGAATTGGAATTTCGGAAATTAAATTTGAAAGAAATTGGAATTTTTAAAATTATTTGAGAATTAGAGTTTTGGAAATTAAATTAAAGACTTGGAACTTTGAAAATTGAATTTGAAAGAAATTAGCAAATTATTTGAGAATCGGAGTTTTGAAAATTAAATTTAAGAATTAGAATTTTAGAGATTAAATTTGAAAGAAATTAGGATTCTGAAAATTATTTGAGAATTGGAACTATGAAAATTAAGTTATGAAAATTGGAACCTTAGAAATTATTTGAAGATGAAATTTTTTTAGAAATAAATAAATAAATAAATGTGAAAATTGCAATTTTGGAAATTGAAAAATTGGAATTTCAGAAATTGAGAATTAAATTTGGAAATTAGAATTTTGAAGAATTATTTAAAGATGGAATTTTAAAAATAACTAAATAACTAAATAAAATAATAATAATAACAAAAATAATAATGATTAAATAGATAAATGTGAAAATTAGAATTTTGGAAATTGGAAATTAAATTCGAAAATTGGAATTTGAGAAATTGAGAATTAAATTTGGAAATCGAAATTTTGAAGAATTATTTAAAGGTGGAATTTTGAAAATAAATAAATAAATAAAATAATAATAATAACGAAAATAATAATGATTAAATAAATAAATATGAAAATTGGAATTTTGGGAATTAGAAATCATAATTTTGAAGAATTATTTAAAGATGTAATTTTCAAAATAAATAAATAAATAAAATAATAATAACGAAAATAATAATGATTAAATAAATAAATATGAAAATTGGAATTTTGGAAATTGGAAATTAAATTCGGAAATTGGAATTTCAGAAATTGAGAATTAAATTTGGAAATCATAATTTTGAAGAATTATTTAAAGATGGAATTTTGAAAATAAATAAATAAAGAAAATAATAATAATGAAAATAATAATGATTAAACGAATAAAAGCGAAAATTGGAATTTTAGAAATTGGAAATTAAATTTGGATATCAGAATTTTGAAGAATTATTTAAATGTGGAATTTTAAATAAATAAATAAATAAATAAAATAATAATAACGAGAATAATAATTATTAGATAAATAAATGCGAAAAATGGAATTTTGGAAATTGGAAATTAAATTGGGAAATCGGAGTTTTGAAGAATTATTTGAGAACGGTATTTTGGGAAAACTAAATTTTGAATATTGGAATCTTGGGAAATTATTTTGAGAATGAAATTTCGGGAAATTAAAGAAATTGAAATCTTGAAAATTTATTATGAGAATGGGATTTTGGAAAATTAAATTTCAAAAAGTTGGAATCTTAAAGAATTATTTTGATAATGGAATTTCAGAAAATTAAATTTCGAAAATTGGAATCTTGAAAAAATATTTTGAGAATGGAATTTTTATAAGAAGGCGATTTACGAGAAAGACACGTGGCCTGAGGAAAGGTGGCCATGCATAGCCAAACACTCCAATATGTGCTTTATATACAATATCAAATTCAAATCAAGCTTGTGGACCCCATCCCAAAATTCATTTTCTCCATGTATTCAAGCCTATTCCCAACTTCATTGTGCTATCCCCGGTATGCAACAAACCCATTTTTTTACATTGCCAAAATATCATACCCACCCTACCATCCCATTTTCCCATGCATATATCTATCATACTCACATCACAAACCCATTTTTTACGCATATTCAATGAGTGAATCTCATACTTGGTGATGAGCATAATGGAACATGAGGGATGGAGAGGAATGGTGGAGACATTTACAAAGGCTGGCCATGCATGGCCATGCAAACGTGGGGGCATGGGTTTAACGGGTATATGAATAATAGAAATGCATGAGGGAGTATGGAGAGTAGAATGGATATGTCGTGTGGTGTAGAGAGAGAAAGGTTGCAATGGGTATGTGAAAGACGAAATGGGTTAATGGGTATCGAAATGTAGAAAGAATGAGTGATGGTGAACACGTTAATGGGTATGGAAGATATGGGATGGGTAGTGGGATGTGGTGAGAGAAACGATGATGTAGGGTTTCATGAAGGTGGTGACATACGTGTGATAAAAAAATGGGTATGCATGGAAGAGAGGTTAAAGAGATGGATGGAGATCTAAGTGCATGGTGGATAGAGAAAGAAGGAAGGTTAGGCAGTGAAAGAAATGGAGATGTAAGATGGTCATGCATACATGAGGATAAACGGGAAAGGAAACGTACAAGGAAGTGAATGGAAAAAATGAATGAGAGAAGTATTGAAGGAAATGGGTTTAATGGGTATGAATGGAGCTTTAGAGAGAGAGGTGGGTTTAAAGATGCGTATAGAGGGTATAGAGAGAGGAAGGTGGTGACGGGTACGGGATTAGTAGGGTGTGAAGGTTGAGATGAGTAGTGAGTGGGATGAAAATATGGAGAGAGAGAGAGAGAAAGAGAGAGAGAGAGAGAGAAGGGTGGTATATGGCAGTGAGAGAAACGAGTTAGAGATGGGCATGGAAATAGCAGCAATCCAAGTTCAAAATTTTCTAGATTCAATTTCATATTAGAATATTTCAACTCTCTTACATTATTCTTTATATCAAACATGAACTTCATCGCTTGTTACCACCACTGAGGTCCAGTTCCAGCTTTGAAGATGAAACTTTCTATTCTCTGATGGGCATAAAATACCCAGAAAATGAGAGATAAGCACCAAATACTACCATTGATCCACCCGAGGCAGAACCTATAGTGTCAACAGCTTCATCAACCCAAACCACCCAAACAATCTCATATGTATTCCTTGTCTAGGTACCTTCCAACGACTCTGATGTTGAGCTCCCTCTAAAGCACCCCAATCCAGACGACCAGCCTAAGCATGCTATTCTGTCCAAAAAAAAATGCCCAAAACGGAGGATACAGTGAAGGAAAAACAGAGCTTGCACAAAAGGAAGTAGGACTGTTATATTTAACTCTTCTCATGCTGATCAGTGAGCTGAATATAGGTGGAAGAATCTCAAGAAGTGAGAACAGGATTTCTATTTATCAAACTCAAGGAGAGATTAATACATCAAGTGTTTTCCAAAGGGAAACAAAGACATCGGAACGTAAGGTCCTAACAAAGCATGCACATAAAAAATAAAAAATAAAAACAAACATAGCAAAACAAATAAGTGGCTCGTGACGTCCATACCAAATCATCCAATGAACCCAAAAACTATCAGGAAACAAGATAGAACACTCTGAAATGAGAAAATACAAAGGAGTGTCAAAATCATACCTGGATCGGACTGATAAGCTCCTCCCCTGCTCCTTCTTCAGTTTCTTTCTAAGGCTCCTCACTGGTTCACTCTCAAGCTCTCTCCAAAAGAATCTGTCTCTCCCTCAAGCTCACCATGTATCTCCCTACAACAGCCAAAGGAAGCTCTTTTTCTCCATTTTCTCCAAAAAAAAAAATTTTTTCTCCCTAAATCCTCTAGCTAGCTTACAGAACATGCTCCTTTGTCCCCCCAAGCTATCCCTACCTCCCTCTATTTCTAGCCAACTCTTCGTTCGACTTAGTTTTCTCCAAGAAAACGAAGAAAAAAAAACTCTCTATCCTCCTTCAGCTTGTTCCACAAGCTATCTATATTCCTGCCACAACCCACCAAAATGTCTTTCTTGTCATGTAGCCCCATTTTCTGTTCAGTTCTGTCTCCCTTCTTCAAACGACTATGTCTCCTATTTTTCAAACAACTCACCCATCAGTCCCCTTTGGTTGCCAGTCCTATCCAACCGCCTCATACGACCTATTCTCGAGTTGATGAAGAAGGAGAAAATAAAACAAAAGAAATGTCCCCCATTTGATGGGGTCTACAAATATGCCCCTCTTCGGTAGAGTTCACGAGTGCAAGGAATATGAACACGAGAGTGAAAAGAAAGTGTGAAAAGTGAGTGGAATGAAGTGAACTCTATCGAAGAAAAGGAAAGACCCCCAAAGGTACATAAGTAGAACACAAACTCACTCAGGTCAACATATGAACAAAAGGACTCTAATCCTCAAGGAATGGTGACTCTCTCCACAAGTGACTCGAAAAATCGATGTCAAAGATGAGTAACTGTCGAACCACCTTCGAGTACAAGAAAGAATGCGTCCAAAAGGGACTGCCCTATGTGAACTACATGAAAACGCTAAGTGTGGGGTGCCCAACAACATGATCGAAATATATGCCGCGAACTCAAAAGACTATGTCACGTGCAGGGGAAAGGGAAGTCTAGAAGAGCATGATGAATAAGTGATAAGCACAAGGTAACGAGGTAAGGAAAATGAGGACGAATGTAAAATCGTGAAGATAGGATGCGCAACGCCAGCGAACATGAATGCTAAGAGCCATGACTACGAATGACAAGGTTGGAGAAAAACGACTCTGAACACTAAAAAGAGGAAAGATGGTGACTCAAAGTGCCTGAATGAGTATGCATGACAACTTTGAACACCAAAACTAAAGGAAGATAGTGGCTTCGAATACTAAGTTAGATGATGGCTCCGAATGCCAAAACAAAGACATGGCTCTGAATGCCAAACTATGAACGATGGCTCTGAAGGCTAGGAATGTTGCTTTGAACGCGGGCAAGGTGGCAATGAATGCTTGATCATGACAGATGATAGATCTGAACGCCAAACTGTTAAAGAGACAGTGACTCTGAGCTCCAAACTAAAGAAAATAAAGGTTCTGAACGCTGGAAGATGCGGCTCTGAACGCTGAACTGAAGAAAGACATGATGACTCCGAATGTCGAACTGAAAACATGGCTTTGAACGCCAAACTAAAAAAACTGATAACACTAAATACTAAAGACGAAACTCTAAATGCCCAAACTGAACTGGTAGCTCTGAACGTTGGAACTGAGAAACGATGATGACTCTGAACGCCAAAACTGAGAATGATGATGACTCTGAATGCTGAAACAGAGAATGATGATGGCTCTGAACGCAGAAACTAAGAATGATGATGACTCTGAACGCCGAAACTTAGAATGATGATGGCTCTGAACGTCGAAACTGAGAAGCGATGGTGGCTCTGAACACTGAAATTGAGAAGTGATGATGGCTCTGAATGTCGAAACTGAGAATGATGATGGCTCTAAATGCCGAAACTGAGAATGATGATGACTCTAAACACTGAAACTGAGAAGCAATGATGACTCTGAACGCCAAAATTGAGAAGCGATGATGACTCTGAACGTCGAAACTGAGAAGCGATGGTGGCTCTGAACGCTGAAACTAAGAATGATGATGGCTCTGAACACCAAAACTGAGAAGCGATGGTGACTCTGAACGTCAAAACTGAGAATGATGATGGCTCTGAATGTCAAAACTGAAAAGCGATGGTGGCTTTGAACGCCAAAACTGAGAATGATGATCACTCTGAACGCCGAAATTGAGAAGCGATGGTGGCTCTAAACGCCGAAACTGAGAATGATGATGGTTCTGAACATCGAAACTCAGAATGATGATGGTGGCTTTGAACGCCGAAACTGAGAATGATGATGACTCTGAACGCCAAAACTGAGAATGATGATGGCTCTGAACGCCGAAATTGAGAAATGATGGTGGCTCTGAACGCCGAAACTGAGAAGTGATGGTGCCTCTAAACGCTAAAACTAAAAATGATGATGGCTCTAAACGCTGAAACTAAGAAGCGATGGTGGCTCTGAACGCCGAAACTAAGAATGATGATGACTCTGAACGTCGAAACTGAGAAGCGATGATGGCTCTGAACGCCGAAAATTGAGAATGATGATGGTTCTGAACGTTGAAACTGAGAAGCAATGGTGGCTCTAAACGTCGAAATTAAGAAGCAATGGTGGCTCTGAATGCCGAAACTGAGAATGATGATGGCTTTGAACGTCGAAACTGAGAAGCGATGGTGGCTTTGAACGCCGAAACTAAGAAGTGATGATGGCTTTGAACGCTGAAACTGAGAAGCGATGGTGGCTTTGAACGTTGAAATTAAGAACGATGATGGCTTTGAACTCCAAAACTAAGAATGATAATGGTTCTGAACGCCGAAACTGAGAAGCGATGGTGGCTCTAAACGTTGAAACTGAGAATGATGATGACTCTGAATGCTGAAACTGAGAAGCGATGGTGGCTCTGAACGCTGAAACTGAGAATGATGATGGCTCTAAATGTCGAAACTGAGAATGATGATGGTGGCTCTGAACGCCAAAACTGAGAATGATGATGACTCTGAATGCAGAAACTGAGAATGATGATGACTTTGAATGCCGAAACTGAGAATGATGATGACTCTGAATGTCGAAACTGAGAATGATGATGGCTCTGAATATTGAAACTGAGAATGATGATGGTGGCTCTGAACGCCAAAACTGAGAATGATGATGACTCTGAACGCCGAAACTGAGAATGATGATGACTCTGAACGCCGAAATTGAGAATGATGATGACTTTGAACACCGAAACTGAGAATGCGACTCTGAACGTCAAACTGGAAATGTGAGGAGATAATGAAGGGGAGATATGCCCCAGTGTACCATGCTGCTACAACTCTCAATCGACGGAAATGGTCTGAAAGAGACTCCATGAGTCTCAAAGGATGCTCTGCTAGCAAGTTGGAATGGTCAAATCAACTATGAACATAGTCTCACAACCCATCTAACTAAAACATGAGGTCTGGTGAAGCGTCATAACAATCCGGATGTCTCTGACTCAAGATGCTCTATTGGGAGAATCCATCGTCGTATCAAATGAATGATCCAATTGGAAGTCACAAGAGAATAGTCTGCCAAGGTAACTACTATGATCTCAATTTATTGAAGAGTCACGGATGGTAGGGCAGTTAAACCTCTGAGGTCATGCTCTGTTGAAGGCTCATCTAGGCAAACATCATCGAGACTATGATCATCAATGTGAATAAACATCCATCGACCGAGTAATGTGGACTGTAACAAGTCTCTGAGAAAACAATCATCTCCACAACTGAAAGAGGATCTCCACAGCTGAAAGAGGGGAATATGCCCCAGTATAGCAACTAGGGCGTCCGGTCTATCCTGATAACTTGAGAATGACTCAATAGGGACATATAGGAGATCCAACCTGTACCTCAGTGAAATGATGATGCGGGAGTCTATGCATTTGAGATAACTACATCCAAGAATCATGACAACGTCAGAAAATACAAGCTCGACCGAATGTCTCAAGAAAGGCTCCATCAGAGAATCAAGGCAAAATGGAAGCGAATCATCAGCCCGACGTGCATCTTGTAACTGGGGATGATCACGCAAATCAATGGAGATCTACAAATCTCAACCGAAAAAAAAATATGCCCCAGTATGGCATTAGATGTGTGATAGGTAAAAAAAATCAAATGGCCTCAAGTCATCTATCCTCAGGAGTGCGACCCTCATCATCCGAATCCATAACTGAATCAGACCCACGGATCAAAAAGACGCACTTCAGAAGGGGAAGTATAATGACATCTAAGTGTCAAAAGGTGTGGGTCAAGATGAACAACTCAAGAAAGGCTCCACTGAAGGATCACGATAAAATAACAAACAGGTCCTCGTCTCGCGGTGTATCCTGTAAGCGGAGATGATCGTGCAACTCCATGAAGATCTATAACTCTCAATCGAAACGGAAATATGCCCCAGTATGGCATAGATGTATGGTAGATCGGAAATCGGGTGACATGAAATCATCCATCATCAAATGTGTGATCTCCGTAACCCAAAACAAACCTAAATGTCAAGGAAACGTCTCTCAGAATAAGAAGCATGATGGCATACAAATGCCGAACATGATGACTTGGTGGCTCAAGAGAGGCTCCACTGAGGAATAATGATAAAATAACGAACACGTCCTCGTCTCGGTGTGCATCCCATAAGTGGGAGTGATTATGTAGCTCCATGAAGATCTATAACTCTCAACCGAAATGGAAATATGCCCTAGTATGACATAGATGTATGGTAGATCGGAAATCGGGTGACATGAAATCATCCATCATCAAATGTGTGATCTCCGTAACCTAAAACAAAACCAAACATCAAGGAAACGTCTCCCGGAATAAGAAGCATGATGGCATACAAATGTCGAACATGATGACTTGGTGGCTCAAGAGAGGCTCCATTGAGGGATAATGATAAAATAACGAACACGTCCTCGTCTTAGTGCGCATCCCATAAGTGGGAGTGATCATGTAGCTCTATGAAGATTTATAATTCTCAACCGAAATGGAAATATGCCCCAGTATGGCATAGATGTATGGTAGATCGGAAATCGGGTGACTTGAAATCATCCATCATCAAATGTGTGATCTCCGTAACCCAAAATGAATCCAAACGTCAAGGAAACGTCTCCCAGAATAAGAAGCATGATGGCATACAAATGCTGAACATGATGACTTGGTGGCTCAAGAGAGGCTCCATTGAGGGATAATGATAAAATAACGAACATGTCCTCGTCTCGATGCGCATCCCGTAAGTGGGAGTGATTATGTAGCTCCATGAAGATCTATAACTCTCAACCAAAACGGAAATATGCCCTAGTATGGCATAGATGTATGGTAGATCGAAAATCGGGTGACATGAAATCATCCATCATCAAATGTGTGATCTCCGTAACCCAAAATGAACCTAAACGTCAAGGAAACGTCTCCCGGAATAAGAAACATGATGGCATACAAATGTCGAACATGATGACTTGGTGGCTCAAGAGAGGCTCCACTAAGGGATAATGATAAAATAACGAACACGTTCTCGTCTTGGTACGCATCCTGTACGTGGGAGTGATCATGTAGCTCCATGAAGATCTATAACTCTCAATCGAAATGGAAATATGTCACAGTATGTCATAGATGTATGGTAGATCGGAAATCAGGTGACATGAAATCATCCATCATCAAATGTGTGATCTTTGTAGCCCAAAACGAACCCAAACGTCAAGGAAACGTCTCTCGGAATAAGAAGCATGATGGCATACAAATGCTGGACATAATGATTGGGTGGTTCAAAAGAGGCTCCACTGAGGGATCATGATAAAATAACAAACACGTCCTTGTCTCGGTGCGCATCCCGTAAGTGGGAGTGATCATGTAACTCCATGAAGATCTATAACTCTCAACCAAAACGAAAATATGCCCAGTATGGCACTAAATGTGTGGTAGATCGAAAAATCGGGTGACATCAAATCACCAATCATCAAATATGTAATCCTGGTTATCCAAACCCACTACTGAAACGAACCCAAACATCAATGAAGCGCCCCCTAGAAGAAGAAGCATGATGATATCCAAATATCAACCAAATCTCAAACACCTATCCAAGTAAGGGCTGTCGAAGACGACATCTGATCCCATGGCCTCAGAGTGGTCTTAAGACACGAGACGTAACGTAGGCTAAGGTGATAAGGTAACGGAAATGAAGGGAAACTAGGCTCAAACACCCAATAATAAAAAACTCACACCTTCATGTATGAAATGCAACATGTACAGAAAAACTCGTGAGTCATGGACTTGAGGGTGCCCAATGTGAATATAATATCAATAATGAGACGATGAAGCAAATCACATTGATAATGAGATGTGCAAGAATGATGCAGAAGAAATATCAAACCTGAAACGGGTCGCTGTAAGGCACGAACAAGGGGTGAAATGAAGATGATGAATCAAAAACAAAAACGAGAATGATGGTGAAGCAAATAACACAAAGAGCAGTGATGATCCGCTCAAATCAAACATGAAATGAAGTCACATCGTCAATGAATGTAATGATGGAAAGGACAATGACACAAAGCTCATAAGAGAAAGTCACTCGTCTCACTCTCAAAATACACGACAAAATGAATACAAAAAATTGAGGGTCTCGAAAAGTTCACATATGAACTCTCATCGACAAACATACTCGATCAAGTGAACCTCAAACATCAATATACACGACAAAGTGAATACAAAGAAAAAAGAGGATCTTAGAAAGCTCACATACGAGCTCTCACCAACAAACATACTCGATGAAACGACCCTCAAGTATCAATATACACACCCAATGATGGAGAATACTATGCACATACACACATGTACTTATTTTTCTTTTCTTTTTCATTTTTTTTTTTACATATATACAAATGCACATACCCTGAACATAAACAAATGAGTCCCAAATATAATATCAACAATGGATAGACACGCTCTAAGGTAATAAAAACTCTCTCTAACAAGATGACTTTCTCAAACTAAGAATCTCTAAACCAGTGTCCATGGGATATATAGTGGAAATGATGTGACTATCCTCCATGTAATGAATTGAGGAGGATCACTCCTTAGGGTGGAGAGAATATGAAGCAAAACAAGCAGTTGATAGAGTAAAGAAGAAAAGATGAAGAACACAACCAATGAGATATGATAGAATGCAGTAATGTGATGGTAGAAAAAATAATGAGAGAAATATGCACTTATAGGTCCAAGACTCATGAGACTCCCAAACAATGCATGCATACACCAAAGGGCCCCTATCCCAGTGTGGAAACATGAGCAAGACAATAAGAAAGAAATGCTATAATGCACGTACGAGGCTCAATGGGCTAGCAACGGTCTATATATCAAAATGGTGAAAGGGTATATGGTTAACCGAAATGATGGTCACCCATCCTACGACCATGGTCTCAAATGTAGTACTTCTTTAGCTGATCTACGTTAGTCGGCTCCTAGAATCGATTTCCATCTAGATCCATCAACCATGTGGCGCCCTTTTGGGTCAACTCCCTGATGAAATAAGGTTTGCTCCAATTGGGTCTGAAATTCCCTCTAGGATTTGATCAATCCCCTGATGATCTTCAAAACCAAGTCACCTATCTGTTATGGTCTGGGCTTGACCTGTTTCTTGAAAGTGTGGGTCATCTTCTTCTGGTAAGCACAAACATCGTCTGCTGCTCTCAATCTCCTCCCATCTAGGAGATTAAGCTGGTCTAATCGAGCCTAAGCCTAATCTGCCTCTGGAATCTGCTGTTCCAATGATATTCTCAATGAACCCATCTCAATCTCAACTAGTAGCACTACCTTCATACCGTACACCAAGGAGTAGGGTGTGACTCTTGTAGAGGTGCGAAAAGAAGTCCGATAAGCCCACAATGCGAAGTGAAACTTCTATGACCAATCCCGAGAAGTCTCAACCATCCTCCGTAAGATCCTCTTAATGTTCTTGTTCGCGGTCTCTACTACCCCATTAGTTTGCGGCCTGTATGCAGACAACCTATGATGCTGAATACCGTATCTTTGTAACAAAGTGTCAACTTTTGCTATGAAATGTACTTCTCTATCCGAAATCAACTCATGAGGGACTCCATAGCGACAAATAATGTGTGATCTGATGAAACTAGCGACCTCAGATGATGTCAATCTCGCATACAAAGCAGTCTCCACCCATTTGGTGAAGTAATCGATGACGACCAAGATGACCTCATGACCATTGGAAGATTTCGGCAAAATCTTACCAATGATGTCGATACCCCATACTAAAAATGGTCATGGTGAAGTCAATGCATGTAACTCTAAAGGTGGCATGTGAATGAGGTTCTCGTGTATCTGGCACTCTAAGCATCTCTGAACGAACTGGCAACAGTATGTCTCCATGGTCAACCAAAAATAGCCAATCTTCATGATCTTACGGGCTAATATATGTCCCCCAATATGTGGTCCATAAACTCCCGCATGGACCTCTCTCATCATTCAATCGGCGGAGGTGCGGTCCAAGCACAATAATAACATCCCATCGGTTGATCGTCTGTATAATGTCTCACCATAGATCACAAATCGGGCCGCCAACTGTCTCAATGATCTCTTATCCTTGGCCGTGGTAGCCTTAGGATATGCGCCAAGTCTCATAAACTGGTATATGTCATGGTACCAAGGTAAGCCATCATCAAACTCTGTCTCATCAATCAAGCAACATTAACCATGAATTGATCTCAACTCAATCAGTAAAGGGCGAACAACGGTATCAGTGAGAATATCAATCATGGAAGTTAGAGTAGCTAAGGCATCAGCGAACTGGTTCTGCACTCCAGGCATATGTGTATAACTCAAATCATCAAATCTCTTAACCAGTAGCTCCAAGTATGCATGATAAGGCCTAAGCTTCACATCCCTAGTCTTCCAATGGCCCTGAATTTGTCTCAACACCAAATTGGAGTCACCAAGCACCTCCATATGTCTAATCCTGAGCTCAAGTGTTGTCTCTAATCCCAAGATACAAGCCTCATACTCAACAATATTGTTTGTGGCAGGATGTCGATTTGAGAATGCCAAACGAACAGATCTAGGAATGTGGTCACCGTGAGGGGATATCAACAAGACACCTATCCCATATCCAGAATGGTTGGCCGCACCATCAAAGTACATATGCCAACTCAATAGATTAGTCACAGTAGCAACATCCTCATTTGGGAAGTCATCATCAATAGCTTTGCCATCGGAAACTGGTAATGAGGCTAAGTGATCTACAACAATGCTTCCTCTGAAAGACTTTTGAGTGACATAATGGATGTCAAACTCAGTTAAAAGTACCATCCATCTCATGAGGCGACAGATCAAAGCAGGCCTGTCAAACAAATATCTCAGATGATCTAGATGGGATATTAAGTGCACTGAATACTCGGTCATGTAATGTCTCAGTCTCCGAATAGCCCAAACCAATGCTAAACAGTAGCGCTCAATCATGACATATCTCGTCTTGTAATCTAGCATCCTCTTACTCAGGTAATAAATGGCTCGTTTCTTGCCCAAATCATCAAGCTGAGCTAACATGCAACCCAAAGCCACGTTTGAAACTGATATATATAGGAGTAAAGGATGGCCTGGTGTAGGAGGCACCAAAACTGGAGGTGACAACAAGTACTCTCTGATTCTCATAAATGCACACTGACACTGATCATCCTAAACAGTAGGTTGACTCTTCCTCAAGAGTTAGAAAATGGGCTCACATATGTCTATCAATCTGGCAATGAATCTGCTAATGTATTGAAGTCTACCTAAGAAGCCTCTCACCCCTCTCTTTGTCCTCGGTGCAAGCATGTCAATGATGACTTTGATCTTATTCAGATCTACCCTTATGTATCTCTCATTGACCATATATCGCAAGAGTTTCCCAGAAGTCATTCCGAAAGTACACTTCTTGGGATTCAGTTTCAATCTGAACTATTTGATCATCTCAAAGAACCTCTCCAAGGCTGCTAGGTGGTCTACTCTATCTCGGGATTTCACTATCATGTCATCTACATAAACCTTGACATCTTGATGCATCATGTCATGGAATAGAGTAGTCCTTGCTATCTGATAAGTAGCTCCTGCGTTCTTCAATCCGAATGACATGACTCGGTAGCAATAAGTACCTCACTCGGTAATGAAGGACGTCTTCTCCATGTCCTCTAAAGCCATTAGGATCTGACTGTACCCAAAAAATTCATCCATAAAGGACAATATCGAGTGACCTGTCGTACTATCAACTAGCATGTCGATGTGTGGGAGAGGAAAATCATCCTTAGGACTGGCCTTGTTGAGATCTCGGAAATCAACACAGACTCTCACCTTGCCGTCCTTTTTGGGAACAGGGACGACATTGGCTAGCCACTCAGGGTCCATTGATAAAAATCCCACGTTGAGTTGCTTTTGAATCTCTTTTTTCACCTGCAAACTCCAGCGATGGTGCAATCGCCTCAACTTCTGCTTAACCGGTCTAACATGAGGCAAAAGTGGCAAGTGATGCTAGACTATGGATGGATCAAGGCTCGGCATGTCCTTATAGGACCATGCAAAAACATCCAAATACGATCTGAGCAACTGGGCTAGGCCATCCATCTCATCTGTAGATAAATACAATCCAATCCTCAGCTCCCTCGATTGGTCTGCTGTACAAAATCAACAACCTCAACGTCTCTTGTGGCAGGTGAAACTCTCTGATCAATGGGGTTCGAATCAACAGCAGAAGATAAGTCATCATCTGAATTGTGATGTACAATCTCATCATCTATATCAAATATCTGTGATATGGGTGAAAATGGTACACATAAAGTGATATCACAAGAGACAGGCAGATACTCGAAAATGCTCAAATCCATAAATGAAGAGTCATGAACATCGTCAGAACAGGAGATAAATCCCGATAAAACATCAAAAGAAAGAGGTGGGTCCACAAAATCGGATGTTCCATCAACTAGGCCAATAGGGCTATCAAATAAATCATCAACAACTATATCATCCTCTGTAAACTCCGGATCAGGGGTAGTTTAGATCTCATCGGCAACCTCGATAGCGGACACGCCGAAAAGATCAAATGGTGAAGCGAGTTTAGGATGAATCATCCCATCAATCTGGCTCATGCTCATCGCGAGCATCTCATCAACATACTCGTCATGCGGGACAACTCCATCCACTATGTCTCCGATCTTGGCAAATGTATCGTGCTCGTCGATCTCATCTAGGAAATAAAGTGTCATAAGGCTCATACGATCTAGAGATGATGGGGTGGCTAACGCAGATGTCGAAGTGCTAGGAACTCCATCACTCAATTGTAGCTGATGGACGAGACGTTGAAGCTCGGCCTCCTGAGTAGTGCTGAGTTCCCCAATGATCCCATCCGAATGGGTTTGTGGCTCCGACGCCCTCATAAAGTAATCTGCCAAACTCATGGTGTACGAGCGAACAGGATAATCAAACGACATATGAGTCAATCGAGCCCTCACCCGCTCCTTGCGCAATCACGCCATATATTTATAATCGGCCTCAATGGGGATGAACTCGAGTTCGAATGGTACATCGTGATCAGAGATAGCCATGAACTCACTGGGTCCATGTTGACATCGCCCCAACCCCATACCGAGTAAATAAGACATGCTCCTCATCATATTGAGTACCACTGTACTGCCATGCTGGTCAAACGACATAGCCACGAAGTCTCGACAAAAATCCTTCATCTCTAGGGTCTGCACCTCATTGAATGTGAATCCAGCCAGAAATAAGTCGTCATCGCTGTGACTGATCTGAAGTACTGGCTCAGAAGAAATAAACATATCTCCCACAGACCGCTCGGTGACGATCTAGCCATCGTGAATGAACTTCACCTTCTAATGAAGGGAAGGAGGAATGGTCCCGACACTGTGGATCCAAGGTCGGCCCAAAAGTAGGTTAAAGGATGTGGAAATCCTCAAAACTTGGAATACAATGACAAATGTAGTCGGACCTATCAGTAGCTCAATTTCCAAGGTGCCTATGACCTCTCTCCGAGTACTGTCGTATGCTCAAATGGTTTGAGTGGAGGGACCAAAATCAGAGAGTGAGTAGCCAAGGGTGATGGCAATGGCCAGAAAACAGACGTTCAAGGTCGAGCCATTGTCTAGAAGGACAGATGAGACTCGATGACGTGAACAACCGACAAATATATAAAGAGGACGTGTGTGGTCGGAACCCTCTGGTGGCAAGTCGTCATCCGAGAACACTATGCATATGGCTCTGCCAGCCGTCACCATATGGATCAACCCCTCTAGAGTGGTGGTAGTCTCAACTTTGATATGGCTCAGGGCTTGAATCAAAGCATATCGGTGAGTGTTAGAAGATGCTATCAAGCTCCAGATAGAAATGTGAGCCTGAGTGCTCTATAACTGCCTCAAAATCTCATCATCCTCCTTCTTAACCTCCTCTTGGGAGGACGTCCTTTCCAAGGGTCTAGTGGCTGCGGGGGGTTGTTGTACCCCCGTGGATAACATACTGCACATCTGAAGTGTGAGCATCATCGACATATGGAATCTGAGAAACATCAACATACGGAGTCTGAACCTCATCAACATCTAGAATAAAAACAAACGGAGTCCGAACATTGTAATGTGGGAATATCGATGGCTCGATAGTAGCCATCTGTACCGATGCCGCCTCAGAGACTAGTTTGAATGGTGTGGACATCCGAGGGCTTAAAATCACTTTGCCTATCTCATAAATCTTGTCTGATACTATGGGCTCTAGCTCTGACTCATCCCAACTTAGCATGTGGATGTGATCGTCAAGCTTAACGAAGTTGATGGAGTGCATGCTATCGGTTGGAGAGAGAACTATGTATGTAATGTGAGCCGGTAATGGGTTCATGGTTACACTCGGCTGACCCAAGTGGACCATACCCTGATCAATCAGATCCTGATGGCATGTCTCAGAGCAGTACAACAATTTGTCTTATGTCCTGGTCTCTGATGATATGCATAGTGTATATCCATCCTAAACTGAAACGGAATTGGCTGAGGTGGTGGTCTGAGAGTGAGAGCCGTCAACAATCTGACCTCTATAAGCTTCCGAAGAGGTTGGCTCAATGGCATGCCTAACTGTGAAAACTGCCTTTGTGTCCTCAAAGCAAAAGGAGCAGAGATCTGCTGAGCTCTAGGCCTAGGATAAGATGTCGTAGGTCTCGCAACAAACTGTGTTGCATAGCATGGTTACACTGTGGTAGAATATGAAACATGAGGCCTCTTTGTGCCCTATGCGGTGCGGTGAGGCAATGCCAATGCAGAAGGCACGTAGGTCTGATCATATGACTGATGAGGTGCCCATGACCTATACTGCACACAAGGTTTTGGTGGGTAGTAGAGTCCAGAAGTCTGCCCAACTGTCGAATAGCGTCTAAGAGGTCTCAACCCTATTGAACCGATAACACCCACATCTTCTGGTCTCTATCCTCCTAAGGGCTTCTTCCCCTTAGAATCAGAAGGAGAAAACTCGGACCATAATCCTCTGGCTATGCCCTCCTCTATACCATACAAGGCCTGTACCAAATATCCAAAATCCGTATGAGGAAATCCCATCAAGTGCCTAGCAAATCAAGGCTGCAAGCCCCTCACAATCATGTTGATCTTATCTCTCTCAGACGGTCTATCAATAACTTGAGAAATTTTCTCCCTCCAACGAGAGATAAATGAGGTGACCGACTCCTCTAGCCTCTGTCTCAATGCCTCTAACTCTCTCCTCGAGACTTCAATGAAAGTATTAAATGCAAACTGTCTCAAGAACTCCTAAGTCAAATCATCCCAAGTTCGGCGACGTGATACATCCAATGAAGCAAACCATCGTTATGCCACACCACTCAAGAACATAGAGAAAAACATAATCATTTGGGCCTCATCCAGTCCATGAGCCGTCATGATCGTACTGTAAAGCCTCAAATGGATGCAAGGACAGCCGATGCCCGTGTATCTCTCAATCTCAAGCATCCTAAACTTGGTCGGTAAACTGGCCACTAGTGCTCCATCAAAATTTCCCCAAGTAACAGCTCTGTCTGAAGTCCTCAACTGCCTCAACCTCTGCTCAAGCCTATCCATGTGAGCATGTGGGTCCTCTGAGGTCGGGGTGGGCACGGTGACAGGAAGTGGGACAACCTCGATCTGACTATGCAGGATGAAAGGTATAGCCTGTGGTGCTGACTGACTAGGTGGAAGGGGTGGTGGCACTATAGGGTCATACTGGGCGCCATCCTGAGGCGGGACCTATTGGGCCTGTTGCTTACCTATCCTCCGGCAGAGGCTAGCTATAGTCTCCTAAATCGAAGCCATGGCCGCAGCAAACTGGTCGATGGTAACTATTTATGAATCCATATCTCTCTGATCTGATATCTGGTTTGACTGATCTGATGCTTTGATCAATCTGCCCCTAACTTTGATCCAAGAAGTCGAACCTAGATCGAACATATCAATACCCCTACAATAGTGGAAATACTAGATAAAATACAGGATAAGTGAAACTCCACAAGGAATGTCTATCATATATGCCGAAAGGTAACCCAGAAGTAATCAAACTAATGTCCAATCCTTAGCAGATGTATGAGAGACTACTACAAAGGTAACTAAACCTATCACTACTGAACTAACTCTGAAGGCCCACAGATGCACCCAAGTGTTAGGAAATGAAATCTTGATTGAAAGATCTAAGGCTAAACCTATAGGGTTAAGGTGGCTCTAAAAAGAAGAGGGGTGAACTTTAAAGGATCCCTAGTAAAAGCGATCATACCCTCTGGTGGTACGCAACCCTCTACACACCTCCGAAGAGACGGGGCGCTTCCATGCAAGGTGGTTATCACCTCAACACATGCACTACCTCGACATCTTAGAGGGTTTTTCTACGGTGACTTTTCTCAAAACTCTCAACACTTAGTGGTTGACTAGAGTGCATAATGAACGGTTTTGAAAACCTTATGAAAATAAAGCAGAAGAAGAAACATACTAGTTGCACAAATATCCATGAAACCTAGCTTTAGGCTATACAGGTCTTCAACGATCGGACTCCAATCAGCATCAATGTGTCAGTCTCCTCTAGAATGCTCCTAAACATCGATATAGCCCATCGTTAGACCCTACTCCTAACCTCTAGCTCGGTCGGAGAAACAAGCACATACAAGGCCTCACGCTTGCAAAAATGAGAACCGAAATGAAGGAAATGACTGAAACTAAAGGGTTTGAAGTAAGATGATAGATGTGTGGCCCACACGGACAAACGACATGTAATCACACAAAGGAGGACAGTCATGCAACATACAATCAAGCAAAGTACAGATATATCACTCAAGTCCACACAAGCTATGACAATCAAGACAGATAATGACAAAGACAGCATGCTCAAAGATGATCAATACTATATACAAGCCAGATAATCAACACATCAAGTTAAAAGATATACAACAATGAATCCACGTATGTGAGGTGATCATAACAAACATGGCAAAATCAGAGTGACTATGCTAAGTAAGGCAAAATGATCAATTAATATAATTGACATGTCAATGTCCCAAACAAATATAGCAATGAAGCATAGGAAAAATCGCTACAATCGGAACCCTCAATCAATATAATCAGCATGTCAATGTCTCAAATGAACACAATAACCAAGCATACATAAAGGATAATGATATAAAGAGCTCTCAATGTGCAATAAAGAGATAGGTACCCCCTGATCGACCAATCAAATGCCACATTTGCTTCATCTTAAATTCAAGCTTGACCCTCTATGATCATCCTTAGTGGAGTCACCATTTTGTAGACCCCGTATTTTTACTTATGCGCTCCCACTCGATGGCGAACTTGCTTTTTATTTGAAAATGATTTATTTATTAAGAAAATGACTTAGAGTAGCCACTTATTTTTGTTTTATTTTTAAAGGGAAAACAAAATAAAAAATAAAAACCTTAAGTGTGACTCCTAATGTGGAAAATGGTGGTCTGTGAAAAACCAAATTTGGGCTCGGGGGTCAGGTTGCTTATCGGAAAGGCACGATAAAGACGGTAGCACCCCTCTAAGTCCCTAAAAACGAGTCTTTACTAATAAGATGAAGTAAGTATGACAATTGATTGATTAAACATGGATACCGACTAGTGATCAAATATGTGAAAGCAAGACATGCATGATAATAAATAAATCAACAAACACAATTGGGTACGAGGCGTACCTCAGTCACAAGCTGAGCGCTATCATAAGAGACAAGGTTAGTGCACAAATACAGAATAATCACTTGCATGTCATAGAGTAAGGCGAACCAATCAAGCATAGCAATCAATCAATCAATCAGTGAAAAAATCACATATGTTGGGTCCCACCAAAATCCAATTTATCTTGCATGAATCAGTCTCACAAATTCCATTGTTTTAGAATTATGAAGAAGTCATTCTTACTTATGTAAAATCAAGAGAAATAGAAGATTATTTGAAAACCATAGTGAAATTAAAATTGTTCGAGAGAAAATTGGATTTTTTAAATTTATTTGAAAATTGGAGTCTTGGGAATAAAATTTAAGAATTGAAATTTCCAAAATTAAATTTGAAAGAAATTGGAAAATTTAAAATTATTTGAGAATTAGAGTTTTGGAAATTAAATTAAAGACTTGGAACTTTGGAAATTGAATTTGAAAGAAATTAGCAAATTATTTGAGAATCGGAGTTTTGAAAATTAAATTTAAGAATTGGAATTTTGGAGATTAAATTTGAAAGAAATTGGGAATCTGAAAATTATTTGAGAATTGAAACTATGAAAATTAAGTTATGAAAATTGGAATCTTGGAAATTATTTGAAGATGGAATTTTTTTAGAAATAAATAAAATGATGATGATAATAATAATGATAATAATAATAAATAAATAAATGTGAAAATTGCAATTTTGGAAATTGGAAAATTGGAATTTCAGAAATTGGAAAATTGGAATTTCATAAATTGAGAATTAAATTTGGAAATCAGAATTCTGAAAAATTATTTAAAGATGGAATTTTAAAAATAAATAAATAAACAAATAAAATAATAATAACGAAAATAATAATGTTTAAATAGATAAATGTGAAAATTAGAATTTTGGAAATTGGAATTTCAGAAATTGAGAATTAAATTTGGAAATCAGAATTTTGAAGAATTATTTAAAGATGGAATTTTAAAAATAAATAAATAAATAAAATAATAATAATAACGAAAATAATAATGATTAAATAAATAAATATGAAAATTTGAATTTTGGGAATTGGAAATCAGAATTTTGAAGAATTATTTAAAGATGTAATTTTGAAAATAAATAAATAATAAAATAATAATAATGAAAATAATAATTGTTACCCCAAGGGTTCTCCTAATCGGGTTTTGATGATAACAAACCATGGTTAAGTGACTAATTTGTTTAATGGTTAAGAATTTCAAGTATAAACTCGAAAATTCATCAAATGACCAAATGGATACAAGATCGAGACGCTTGGAAGACTTCTGATCATAGGAAACTAATGTAAGATGAATGCATGAGTGCACTTAGGATTTTCATACGTTTCATGCAACTTAGAAAACTCGGTTTATTCTTTAAAACTTTGATTTCATTAAAACCTTAGTTTTTAACTAATGTACCTTAGGCAAAATGTTTTATAATTAGCTTAAGAATTCACCTAAAGACCTTGCCTAAGTGTTAGAAAGTAAAGGAATTTAAAAAATAGGTTTTCAGGGCCAAAAAGACTCAACCGATCAAGGTTATGGCGAACCGGCTCAACCGATTGAGGAACCAGTCGACTGGTTGTGCTCGTCCGGTCGAGGACCGGTTGTGCTCGTCCAATTGAGGACCGGTTATGCTCGTCCGATTGAGGACCGGTCGAGGGAGGCCAAAAAGTTTCTCTCTCTCCCAGTAGCCTTCTCTTCCCGGTCGAGGGGATTCTCTTACCGGTCGAGGTCTGGTCGAGGCAACGATAACCTGTCATGCATTAAATGCTCCAACGGCTAGTGAACCGGTCGACCCCTAGATCGATCGAACAAGGTTACCTTTTGCTGTTTTTGAATCCCGAGCTTAGAAACCTATAAATTGAGAGTTTCACTTCATTTATTGACAAGAGAACACTCGCATTTCAATAGCCTACCTACCTGTTCTTGATAAAAAAGCTGTCATTTCTTTTATAGTGCATTAAATCACCACTTGCATATCTTTTAGTGCACTCTTGTGTGTCATCCTAGCTTTGTCTTGTATTTGAGCTATCCTTAAGTTAGGTTGAGGAATCATTTCTTGTAAAAATCTGAGTGTCAAAGCCTTTAAGAGGTTTAAATCTTGAAGAGATTGTGTAAGAGCCCATTGGAGCCAGAATCCAAGTGTAAGAAGATTGGAAGCTTGGTTGAAGCTTCAAGTTAGTGGAACCCTCACTCGATTAGGAGATTGAGGAGAGTGGACATAGGCAAGGAAGTGTCGAACCACTATAAACCTGAGTTTGACTTCTCTAAACTCTATCTCTTTATTTTGCTTATATTGTGTTTGAATTTGTTGTGATTGAAAAGATTTTAAAAACCCAATTCACCTCCTCCCCTCCTTTTTGGGTGTTTTTCTTAACTAAGCATAGCCTTTGTTTTCTCAATAATGATTAAATAAATAAATATGAAAATTGGAATTTTGGAAATTGGAAATTAAATTCGAAAATTGGAATTTCAGAAATTGAGAATTAAATTTCGAAATCAGAATTTTGAATAATTATTTAAAGATGGAATTTTGAAAATAAATAAATAAATAAAATAATGATTAAACGAATAAAAGCGAAAATTGGAATTTTGGAAATTGGAAATTAAATCTGAAAATCAAAATTTTGAAGAATTATTTAAATGTGGAATTTAAAATAAATAAATAAATAAATAAATAAAATAATAATAACGAGAATAATAATAATTAGATAAATAAATGCGAAAAATGGAATTTTGGAAATTGGGAAATCAAAGTTTTGAAGAATTATTTGAGAACTATATTTTGGGAAAACTAAATTTTGAATATTGGAATCTTGGAAATTATTTTGAGAATGGAATTTCCAAAAATTAAAGAAATTGAAATCTTGAAAATTTATTATGAGAATGGAATTTCAGAAAATTAAATTTTGAAAATTTGGAATCTTAAAGAATTATTTTGAGAATGGAATTTCGGAAAATTAAATTTTGAAAATTGGAATCTTGAAAAATTATTTTGAGAATGGAATTTTTATAAGAAGACGATTTAGGAGAATGACACATGGCCTGAGGAAATGTGGCCATGCATAGCCAAACACTCCAACGTGTGCTTTATATACAACATCAAATTCAAATCAAGCTTGTGGACTTCATCCCAAAATTCATTTTCTCCATGTATTTAAGCATATTCCCAACTTCATTGTGCTATCCCTGGTACGCAACAAACCCATTTTCATGTTGCTAAAATATCATATCCACCCCACCATCCCATTTTCCCATGCATATATTTATCATACTCACATCACAAACCCATTTTTTACGCATATTCAATGAGTGAATCTCATACTTGAGATGTGGTTTGTGAACGATAAAGAGATCCAACTTATATTTCTAGAGAGAGAATGGTGGTGACGGGAATGCAAAGATGGGTTTGAGGAATGAAAAAAATAAAGATAGCCATGCACTTGGGGCTTCATGCACGTGAGAAATGGTGATGAGCATAATGGAATATGAGGGATGGAGAGGAATGGTGGAGACATTTCCAAAGGCTGGCCATGCATGGCCATGCAAACGTGGGGGCATGGGTTTAATGGATATTAGATGATAAAAATGGAAATGGTGGTGGGTTTGATGAAGCATGAAGGTAGGATGGGAAAGTGGTGAGATGGTGGGTATGATGGGTAAGAGATGTGAGAGAAACGGGTATGAGGCCAAAAATAGGGATGGCCATGCACTTGGGACTTCATGCACGTGAGAAATGGTGATGGGCATAATGGAACATGAGGGATGGAGAGGAATGGTGGAGACATTTGTAAATGTTGGCCATGCTTGGCCATGCAAACGTGGGGGCATGGGTTTAACAGGTATATGAATAATGGAAATGCATGAGGGAGTATGGAGAGTAGAATGGATACGCGGTGTGGTGTAAAGAGAGAAATGTGGCAATGGGTATGTGAAAGACTAAATGGGTTAATGGGTATCGAAATGTAGAAAGAATGAGTGATGGTGAACACATTACTGGGTATGGAAGATATGGGATGGGTAATGGGATGTGGTGAGAGAAATGATGATGTAGGGTTTCGTGAAGGTCGTGACATACGTGGGATAAAAAAATGGGTATGCATGGAAGAGAGGTTGAAGAGATGGATGAAGATCTAAGTGCATGGTGGATAGAGAAAGAATGAAGGTTAGGTAGTGAAAGAAATGGAGATGTAAGATGGCCATGCATGCATGAGGATAAACGGGAAAGGAAACGTATAAAGAAGTTAATGGAAAAAATGAATGAGAGAAGTATTGAAGGAAATGGGTTTAATGGGTATGAATGGAGCTTTAGAGAGAGATGTAGGTTTAAAGATGGGTATGGAGGGTATAGAGAGAGAGGAAGGTGGTGACGGGTACGGGATTAGTGGGGTATGAAGTTGGAAAGGAGTAGTGAGTGGGATGAAAATGTGGAGAGAGAGAGAAGGGTGGTATATGGCAGTGAGAGAAACAGATTAGAGATGGGCATGGAAATAGCTGTAATCTAAGTTCAAAATTTTCCAGATTCAATTTCATATTGATCAGTAAGCTGAATATAGGTGGAAGTATTTTAAGAAGTGAGAATAGGATTTCTATTTATCAAACTCAGGGAGAGATTAATACATCAAGTGTTTTCCAAAGAGAAACAAAGACATTGGAACGTGAGGTCCTAACAGAGCATGCACATAAAAAAATAGACATAGCAAAGCAAACATGTGGCTCGTGACGTCCACACCAAATCATCCAATGAACCCCAAAACTATCAGGAAACAAGATAGAACACTCTAAAATGAGAAAATACAAAGGAGTGCTGAAATCATACCTAGATCGAACTGACAAACTCCTCCCTTGCTCCTTCTTCGGTTTCTTTATAAGGCTCCTCACTGGTTCACTCTCAAGCTCTCTCCGAAAGAATCTCCCTCTCCCTCAAGCAATCCCCGTATCTCCCTGCAACAACCAAAGGAAACTATTTTTCTCCATTTTCTCCAAAAAAAAAAAAAAAAAAAAAATCTCCCTAAATCCTCTAGCTAGCTTGCAGAACACGTCCCTTTGTCCCCCCAAGCTATCCCTACCTCCATTTGTTTCTAGCCAACTCTTCGTTCGGCTTAGTCTCCTCCAAGAAAAAAAAAAAAAAAAAAAAAAAAAAAACTCTTTGTCCCCTTCCAGCTTGTTCCACAAGCTATCTATATCCCTGTCATAGCCCACCAAAATGTCTTTCTTGTCATGTAGCCCCATTTTCTATTCAATCCTGTCTCCTTTCTTCAAAAGGCTATGTCCCTCCTTTTTCAAACAACTCACCCATTAATCCCCTTTGGCTGCCAGTCTTATCCAACCGCCTTATATAGCTTATTCTCGGGTTGATGAAGAAGGAGAAAATAAAACAAAAGAAATGTCCCCCATTTAAGGGGGTCTACAAATATGCCCCTTTTCGGTAGAGTTCACGAGTGCAAGGAATATGAATACAGAGAGTGAAAAGAAAGTGTAAAAAGTGAGTGGAATGAAGTGAACTCTACCAAAGAAAAGGAAAGACCCCCAAAGGTACATAAGTAGAACACAAACTCACTCAGGTCAACAGATGAACAAAAGGGTTCTAATCCTCAAGGAATGGTGACTCTCTCCACAAGTGACTCGAAAAATCAATGTCAAAGATGAGTAACGGTCGAACTACCTTTGAGTAGAGGAAAAAATACGTCCAAAGGGGACTGCCCTATGTGAACTACATGAGAACGCTAAGTGTGGGGTGCCCAACAAATTGACCGAAATATGTGTCACGAACTCAAAAGACTATGTCACGTGCAGGGGAAAGGGAAGTCTAGAAGAGCGTGATGAATAAGTGATAAGCACAAGGTAACGAGGTAAGGAAAATGAGGACAAATGCAAAATCGTGAAGACAGGATGCACAACGCCAGCGAACATGAATGCTAAGAGCCATGACTACGAATGACAAGGCTGAAGAAAAACGACTCTGAACACCAAAAGGAGGAAAGATGGTGACTCTAGGTGCCTGAATGAGTATGCATGACAACTCTTAATGCCAAAACAAAAGGAATATAGTGGCTCCGAATACTAAGTTGGACGATGGCTCCGAATGCCAAAAGAAGACACAACTCTGAACGCCAAACTGTGAACGATGGCTCTAAAGGCTAGGAATGTCGCTCTTAACGCCGACAAGGTGGCAACGAATGCCTAATCATGACAGATGATAGCTTTGAATGCCAAACTGTGAAAGAGACAGTGACTCTAAACTCCAAACTAAAGAAAATGAGGGTTCTGAAAGCTGGAAGATGGGACTCTGAATGCCGGAAGATGCGGCTCTGAACGCCGAACTGAAAAAAGTATGGTGGATCCGAACGCCAAACTGAAGAAAGGCATGATGACTCCGAATGTAAAACTGAAAACATGACTCTGAACGCCAAACGAAAAAAAAAAAAACTGATAACACTGAATACTAAAGACGAAGCTCTAAATGCCCAAACTAAACTGGCAGCTCTAAACGCTGGAACTGAGAAGCGATGATGACTCTGAACGCCAAAACTGAGAATGATGATGGCTTTGAACGTCGAAACTGAGAATGATGATGACTTTGAACGGCAAAACTGAGAATGATGATGGCTTTGAACGCCGAAACTGAGAAGCGATGGTGGCTTTGAACGCTGAAACTCAGAAGCGATAATGACTCTGAACGTGGAAACTGAGAATGATGATGGCTCTAAACGTCGAAATTGAGAATAATGATGGCTCTGAACGCCGAAACTGAGAGGCGATGATGACTCTGAACGCCAAAACTGAGAATGATGATGACTCTGAACACCGAAACTGAGAATGATGATGACTCTGAACACCGAAACTGAGAATGATGATGGATCTGAACGCCGAAACTGAGAATGATGATGACTCTGAACGCCGAAACTGAGAATAATGATGGCTCTAAACGCCAAAACTAAAAAGCAATGATGGCTTTGAACGCTGAAACTGAGAAGTGATGGTAAGGACTCTTTACCAAGGATTTGTCCACAGACTTTTTCCAATTCTTTATTTAGCCTAACAAGGAGCTCAAACACTTGTTCCTTCTCCATCATTTTCTTAAAATAGACACCATCTGCAGCACACACCCATTCAAATCCATAAAATATGTCCAATTCTTGCCAAAAACCTTTTAATATGTTGTAATATTTAGTCACATGGTGATCTCCTTATTTTATCTCACAGATCTTTGATTCCAACTCAAAGATTTGTGTTGAATTCCCAAGATCAGAGTAAGTTTCCGTAACTGCTTCCTAGAGCTCTTTTGCCGTTGGTAAAAAAATGTAAGTTTGACCTATTTGTAACTGCATAGAATTAACTAACCAGGCCATGATCATGGAGTGTTCTAAGTCCCATGTTTGAAAGCCTGAATCATCCTTTTTTTAAGGCCTTTGTTGCACCAATCAGATATCCTAGTTTCCCTTTCCCATGAATAGGCAATTTAACGAACTGACACCATCTAAGAAAATTCAGTCCATTTAGTTTATGAGTAGTGATATGTAGTGAAGGATTATCACTAGTGCCATGAAGTGAGACTTGAAATGAAGGTATTGAAACCTATTGTGAAGAATCTCCAAAATTCTCATTTTCACTGATTCCTGACATCAAATCCTCCTACTAACAGCCTAATAGTCCTAGAAAAAATTTTTCTGGTACTTGAAACCAAAAATAAATGTATCACTTCCAGTAGTAAATTAGCTCTAATACCATGAAAGTATGGAGAAAAAAATTGTTCTTCTATATTTTTGAAGTTTAGGATTAATATATATATATATATAAGACTACTCTTTTGGGTACATGCTGGAAAAAAAAAAAAAAAAAAAAAAAAAAGATACAACTCTGCAAATAATCACAACCCTGAAAATAGAAAAAAATAAAAATAAATTAGAAACATTGACTCAACTGATTCTATCCCCTAATTTACTCCACTAAAACAAATCACAATATACTTTTTACAATAGTAAATCAAATCTCCCACATATTTTATGATTTAGATTTTCCATAAGTTCTAAAAGCATTAGTTCATTCAAAATTTGAATCAACCCCACAAAGCAAATGAAAGAGATATGCATCAAGCAAGAATACAAGAAATATAGTACAATACTCAGCATGCTTATCAAACAGTCACCTCATACCTGTTGCAAAAGAACTAAAAATTCACGTCTCTAAAAGGAAAAATGTGGTTGGAGCCTAGGCCACAAACATGCAGATGAAATCCCAATGAAGACATTAAAAGATATCCCCCAATTACCCTCAATACATTAAGTTAATAGCCCTTAACAATCATAAATGTCCACAAAATGCATAAAAAGTAAATAAATTACAAAAAGTTACTTAAGAAATCAAAGGGCTCATATTTTCTACCTCTAGAGCAGCACCTTCACATTAAATTGTTGGCAAACCCAAAAGTATAGCTCAATAATCAAGAGGTTGATCTGATTGCTGATAATAATCAAGGCCACTGAGAAAAAATTGAGACGGGTTTATATTCTTTCCATCAGTAAGGCATCAAAAGGCTTTGATCTTGATTCATTATGATAAAGGAAAAAATTTTGTATGAAGATAAGGTACTCGCTGGAGCAATCTACAAAAAGGAAAGTGAGAATGCAGGCACCACAAGGGACCTGGTTGATTGAGAATACAAGGGGGAAATGGAAAAATCCAGGCAACTCGTGCATTAGAATAGCGAAGTTTGACAGGCTGATGCAATGTCAAAATCATGTAACAAAGATCACTAGAATATACAAGAACGATGACTGGAGAGAACAATTAATTATTGCTCCCTCCCCATAAAACCAGAACGACTGCTTTTATCAAACTAAATTAGATCCATAGTTTTGACACGCTGTGTTAAATCTCCTTGTATACTTATGAGCAAAACCAATAGCAAACAGAAAGGATTCGATTTGATAGCTAATGGTATCAATGACATATAACCAACAAATTAAACACATACCTGCTATGATTGCCTTCAAAAGCTTTTCTCTTGTGATTTTGGCTGCAAGAACTAAGAAGAGAAAGTGGCGCCTTCAAGGTAATGAATTGTTTGCTTCTGATCACAAGGACAAAAAAAGAGGGGAGGGAAAGCAGCATACGTTCTACACCTGAAAGTCAAATGTCTCAACAGTACAAATTACAAAGACACAAGGGGTGATATTCGAGCAAACAGACGCTGACATCAAGCCCAACTAAGAGAACATTGATCATGATCCAAGTGGGCTTAAGCACAATAAATCAAATCCTACAGTAATAAACTCCAATATCATTACCCAATTTGACAGTGATAGACAAAAATTTCTGATTTTTTTTTTCTCTTCTAGGTAACCGATTAAATTATTGTTACAACTCTTAGTACCAATTAACATAGAAGGCAAAGAAAGAGGACATGATGCAAGTGAAACAATCAATATCCAGCTCATATTTGTCCCAGGAAAAAAAGATAAATACACAAACTCAGCTAGCCTCATGACCAAATAGGAGGAAAAAGTACGGATGAGAGCACGCACAGTCCTTTTAACATCTTTTACTTTGGCGTTCTCCTTTTAATTGTGAAGGGCCGCTCTTGGCATCAAGTTGCAAGTACCGTAAAACTAAAACAAACAAATGATGGAATATGGAGATGGTAAGATGGTAACAGAGAACATACGTAAAGAACCACTAAACTCCGTATCTCTAACATCTCACCTTTAATACGATGGAATCTGGAGATAGTAACAAAGAATCTACATAAAGAACCAATAAACTCCATATCTCTTAACATCTCACCTTTAATATTTATCAATCATATCTGTTGGTTTCCCTTTTGATAATTACAAAGATCAAAGGGATTCAAATCCCTTGACTAAAAAATTTTTTTACAGTACTGTCATACTCCTCAAGTATCCATGCTATGAAGAGAAACCCAGGTGCTTGGGTCTTTCAAGAGGAAGCTTCTCCATCTCAAAACTTGAAAGTTCAGAAGTAGATGCTTCTTCTCCATTGGTCACCATTTTAAGCTCATTTAAAGCTCTCTTTGCATAAATAGTAAAAGCAACTGTGGTGATGATAGCAACGATGAAGGAGATGATGTTGTATATAATTTCCAACGTAGTGAGGTGTTGATTACCATACTGCACATCTGCTAACGTCCTTATTAACCGACCACTGCACAAAAGTACCACATGAAAGGAAGACAAGCAACATGCATTAGCAACAGCAAGCGCTCTAGTTTCATTAATAAACATTAACCCCCGCCAAGTCATTATTTAGGTAAATGAATTTACAAATAGAATCCCAACCAGTGAAGGATTTTAAGTCCTCTGGTTGTGATTCATGTGTTTTCCATCAGTCAGGTAAATGGAGAACAAACACCACAAAAACTAATTGTCCTCATGTTGTCTAGACCTTTGCCATCCACTGACTTCCTGGAATAGGGAGATCTATTGTTGATTTATATTATTGAAATCTGGGCATTGTAGTTAAGTCCTTTCGTTGAGAGTTTTGCATCTCATGGATTTGTCATCAACCAGACAACTGAAGAATAAACATCTCAAGCATAAATGACCTTGTAGTGACTAGATCTCTGCCCATAAACTGAATGATGAAAAAGCAACATAAGTACTTCAGTGAACTTACCTATAGATGTAAATGAAAGCTTCTGGTACCATTCCAGCAATTGATCCCCATAAATAGGGCCAAAATGTCATACTTGTTACTACTATTGCATAGTTGAAAATTGTGTACGGAAATGGTGAAACCCTAAAAAGTGCAACCACTCGAAATTGATGGAACCAGCTTCCTTCTCCAGCCAGTCTAATCATGGCAGCTTTCTGTGGCCATCTTTTTAACCATTGCTGCACGTTAAAAAAGAGAGAGATGACGAATATGAAAACAGAAGAGCAGCCAACGAAAAGCAAGTTCTTAATCACTTACATGGATTCGATCACGGAATAGTAGTCCAATCAAATAAGGCAGGACCATTCCTATGGTTGTTCCAATCATGATTATAACAAACCCAAGACCATATCCAAAAATCATTCCAGCCAACCACATTGAGGGCCCAGAAGGGATTAGCAGCACAGGAAACAATGCCAGAGAAGCAACAAGCACAAAAGCGAGAACTGGACGACCAAAAGCAGTAGCTTCCCAATGCATGATTGGGAGGAGAATCTACAGTAAAATTGATAACGCTTCAAGATCAAAATCTAGCTAAGGTGTAGTAGCGCCTTGCATATTACTTTCATAATAAAATGTTTCAGGTATAATAATTGAGAAAAGATGGGGATGAGCTTGAATATACGGCAGTCATATAATTTTCAGTCTTAACCAATCCATACCTCATATTTGAAGGGGGTGCTTATTGAGGTATGGAGAGAGCTAAAACTTGTTGACCCAGTATCATTTTAATAGGACATAAATGAAATAAAGCAATTGCACATTGAAATAAGTAAATGAAGGATAGGAAATACCTTCTCAAACATAAATGGCGCTCCCCATTTCAAGAAAATGAGAAGAAATATTATATTAACAACACAAAAATTAAAGCTTTGAGCCACCAGATGAATGATTTAATCCTTGTTTCTGCTTGAGGTTGTAAAATGTCAGCTTCAGATAACCTTGCTTCATTGGATATGACCAGCCTGACATATTCACTCTCTTCCCTCACATTATGGCCAGAGTTCGTATTGAGTTCATCCATCTCCTCAGATGAGTTGAGCATCTTAATTGAAACCCCAGAAAGCTATAAATGTAACTGAAATATTGTATAAGCATCAATGGCGGCAAGCATAGCAATGAGTATCAGGCAAATATAAAATACACATTTGACTGAATATAGATCATTGATGAATTATATTCAGGGTGTCAAACTTTTAACCATTAGATATGTGTGAAAAATAAATTGAAAAACCACCTGTATCTCTCAGAAACAAAGTGTAACTTTCTGCTCAGTGAGTCATATAGCACTAATTGTAAGCTGGCCTAACCAGTCCCATTAATCAACAGAACTGTACTTTCAATGATTTTGGGCAATTGCTTCAAGAGAAAGAACAATTTTTAACATGCAAGATATGTAAGAAAACTTACTAGGAACCTAAATGAATTGTACACAAGAGATGGAGTTCACCTTTTTCTGTTCACAGGATCAGCTAGCACCCGTGACAGACAGGTTTAACTGGTGCTATTGATCAAAACAACTAGATTTTCAGGGTATACTGTCTGGAACCAAATCCAGAGGAATGTAATTCAATTGATGGAATTGAAATTATTTCTACTGTGTTTGGTATTTAGAGGGAATCAAAACGGAAAATATTCACTTCCCTTGTTTGGCATTGTAAAACAAAGGCAAAAGAAATAAATATTTTTGCTATTATACCTACTTCAGCATAAACATAAAGGACTAACATATTAATCATCTATTAGTAAATCAAAGTAATGAAGTAAATTCTTATAAAACAATCACAACAAGAATAGTCAATAGCACCAGTTAATATAGTTGACTCCTGCTCTTTCCCTTGTTCGCTCTTTCCTGTTTTTTGTTTGGTGCACTTTGTTTTTTTTTTTTTTTCTTTTTTGATAGACAACGCATGCATTAAGAAACGTCAAAAAGAGGAAGCACACCCTACATATACAGGCAATATACACAGAAATGGCAAAGCAAGCACCAATTAAGACAGAAAAAACCTTAAAAAAGAAGAGCATCAAAGAAATTCAAAATCGAGGGGTTTTCCAATTCCAAAAACTGCTAATACCACTCTAAAATTTAATATGAGAATTCTTCATCTTCGAAAGTCTTTTGGTTGGACTCTCTCCAAATACACCAAAATAGGCAAATCAAAGCCAATTGTCAAACTGCTCTTTTCTTTTTCCCTAGCCCCTTGAGTATTTATTTTAGGAGAAGATTTCTCACTGAAGTCAAGAACACCCAAACCAAACCGAATGTTGCTAACAACAAGGTCCAAACCTCTCTTGTTTTATCACAATGAATCAAAATGTGATCAGTTAATTCTTCACTATCTTTACAAAGGCTACATCCATTAACCATGGATGAACCCCTCTTCATTAACATGTCTACAATTAAAATCTTCCCCCAAACAGCTTTCCAAGCAAAAAAATGAGTTCTAAGAGGGGCACGGGATCCCCAAATCTCTTTTGCTAGGAATATTAAATTATTCTCAGCCCCTAGAGAATTATAATAAGACTTGACACTTAATTTCCCCCTCCTATCATATTCGTATATTAAAATGTCCTCCCCATCTTGCACTTTTAATGAAAAAATGTGTTCCAAAAATTGAGTCACCTCCTCTAACTCCCAATCTTGGAAGAGTCTTTTAAATTGAACCTCTCAATGACCACATCCACCCTCTTTCCTCTCCCATAAGTTTGCATCTATAGCATTTTTGTGGGATGCTAGTCTGAAAAGTGTACGGTAAATGTCTTTCAACTTAAACTCCCCATCCCAACTGTCCCACCAAAATCTTGTATGTCTACCATTTCCAATACGGACATTAGTTCTAAGAATGAACTTTTCTAACCCTTTTCTAATGTTTTTCCAAAGGCTTATCCCATAAGAATCCTTCACCTCTCTAGTAGTCCAACTCCCCACCACCTCCCCAAACTTTCCAAGAATGACTTTTTTCCCGAAACTCTCTCTCTCAAGGCGAAATCTCCACAACCATTTGTTTAACAAGACTTGATTAGGACCCTCCAAACGTCTTATCCCAAACCTTCCATGCTTCCCATCCTTACAAATATCCAAATAGTTTACCAAGTGGATCTTTCTCCTCTCTGTCGTATCTCCCCACAAAAAGTCCCTTTGAATTTTCTCTAATCTAATCCTCACTTTATTGGGAATTGGAAAAAAAGACATAAAATAGATCAGAAAGTTTGAAAGAGTGCTCTTAATAAGGACAAGTCTTCCTCCATTAGATAAGTACTATTTTTTCCAAGAAGCCAATTTCCTCTTAAATCTCTCCTCGATTGCATCCTACACACCATAAGACTTGTGAGGGGCTCCAAGGGATAAACCTATATAAGAAGTAGGAAGTTTCCCTGCTTTACACCCAAAAAGAGCAGCCACTCTATCAACATCCTCTAGGCCCCCTAGAATAATTTCGCTTTTTTGCAACAAACCAAACACCAATTCAAAGCAAGTGACAATCCACTACTAATATTTCAACTGATCTTCATTATCCTCACAAAAGAGAAAAGTGTTGCCTGCAAACAATAAGTGAGACTTGAGTCCCTTCTTCCCCTCTACCTTCAATCTTGAAACCCCTAATGAGACCTCCCTCCTCAGCCTTAGCCATTAATCTGCTAAGGGCTTCTATAATCAACACAAACAAATAGGGTGAAAGAGGGTCCCCTTACCTCAGACCTCTATCAGTTAAGAAGAAATTTGTAGGAGTATCATTAACTAGAACAACCAAGCTCATAGTATAAATGCAAAAGTAGATCCACTGTCTCCATTTGGGATCGAACCCCATCTTCTCTAAAATCGAAAGAAGGAACTTCTAGTTTACACGATTGCAAGCTTTTTCTATATCCAATTTGCAAACTAAACCCACATTAGCGCTTCACTTCCACCAATCAATAGTCTCATTTGCTACTAAGGTTGCATCCAAAATTTGTCTACCCCCCACAAAGGCATTTAGGCTATTTGACACCACTTTGCTAACCACCCTTTTAAGCCTATTAACTAGAACTTTTGCAAGAAGTTTGTAAAGGCTCCCCACAAGACTAATTAACTTGAAATCTTGGATATCACTTGCCCCTCCTTTCTTCGGGATGAGGACTAAAAATGTTGCATTGAGGGTACGGACCACAACATTCTACGAATGAAATTCCTCAAAGGGACTTGGGAGGATCCTTGGTGCATTAGTGGTGACTTTAATGTGGTTTGATTCTCTATAGAAAGAAGACACTATGCTAGGTTTTCCTCCTTTCCTAGAATTCATAGAAGAGTTTTCCCTCGTTGATCTCCTTTTAAATGGAGGGTTGTTCACTTGGTGTGGATGGAATGAACAAAGCTTCAATGTTAAAAATTGATAGTTTCCTAGTGTCAGGAAATTGGGAGGGCCATTTCATTAATGTGTTGTAAACCATTTTGTCAAGGCCAATATCTAATCATTCTCCTATTTTATTGGATGGAGGGTGGGTGAGGAGGGAAAAGTCCCCTTTTAGGTTTGAAATATCTGGCTTAAAGTGGGTGGTTTAAAGGATTTGGTCAAAGGTTGGTGAGAAAATTATAATTTCTTTGGTTCCTATGGTTTTGTCTTGGATTCTAAATTGAAACCTTTAAAGTGGGATCTCAAGGCTTGGAATAAAGAGGTCTTCAAAAATGTAGTCCTCTCTCAATAAAGTCTTGCTTGGAAAATGGTGTTGGAGATTTGCTTTAGAGAGAGAGAGAGAGAGTTCCTTTGGAGACAGGTTATAATGGGAAAGTTTTGGGGAAGAACCTAGAGGATGGTACTCTCTTGCAAGGAGGGAGGGGCATGGTGTTAGCTTGTGGAAAGCAATAAGAGGAGGTTGTGAAGCCTTTAAGGATAGAACAAGATTTTTGGTTGGCAATGGAAGAAGAACAAAATTTTGGCATTATGTTTGGTGTGGGGATGCTCCTTTAAAGGACTATTTTCCCTCTCTTTTCTCTTTTGCATCTAATAAAGAGGCTTGGGTGGTAAATGCTGAGGAGATCCTAAGCAGGCAGGTTATTTGGAACCTAGGTTTCACAAGAAAATTTCAAGATTAGGAGTTACATAGCATTGAAGAGTTACTTAGGAGATCTCAAATGCTTAGGAACTGCAATGAGGATAAGCTAATTTGGAAAGCTAGCAAGAGTGGGAATTTTTCTATTCTTCCTTAGAGATGGATGGAGGAGTGTCTTTTCTCGCGAAGGTAGTGTGGGCTTCTTCAACACCTTTGAAAGTGGGTTTTATTGCTTGGAATGTTGTATGGCAAAGGTTCCTAACCTTAAATTAGCTTGAAAGACAAGGTTGATTGTTGGCTAATCAATTTTGTTTTTATATGAGTTCAGAAGAATTAGCTAATCGCATGCTAATCCATTATAAAAAGGCAAGGGGCCCTTGGCAATTTTTGTCTTCTCTCTTTGGTTTTTCTTGGGTCCTCCATTTTTCTATCAAAGATGTGCCAACGGTTAGCATGGGAGTTTTGTGAGCTAAAATAGAAAGAAGATTTGAAGGACAGTCCTTCTTTGCTTATTTTGAATTCTTTCCCAAGAGAGGAACCGAAGATATTTTGATGGAATTTAATGCTCATATCAAACGCTAAATAACTCCCTTACTCACCAACATATTTAAGATGGCCTTGTTTCCTTGTTTCATTTTATTGATTGGTTGAATATTAGTGGGAGAGTGTTTAGTGTGCTTGTTTTAGGTGGTTCTATTTGTTGTGTTGGCAGCCTTTGTACACCTCACTTGAGGTGCGCACCTTCTCCTTGATTGGCGTCTTTCATATATTCTTATTTGTGTACCAAAAAAACATCATTCACTAAAAATAACGAGTTAATAACAATTATTGATTAAAAATCTAACAAATATGTTAAGAAAGAGCATAGATTCATGGAAAGTATAAAATAACACAATTATAACAATTCCCTTGGTTAGAAAATAATTTCATATGATAGAAATGATGGTTGAAGCAAACTGAGTGAATTGCCTCAAAGAATCACAAAAGAGTTTAATAGCCTACAAAATTGTAAAGGTGGTTTAGTTCTAGAACATGCAGAATTATAAAAACAAAAGAAGTCAAGAAAATCCTCACAACACCCTCTTTTTTATTTTTCCCTTTCTATCCAAAATATGAATTCAGTAGGTATAAACCAAGATATTAATCCTAGTGATGATAAAAATAAAATAAAATAAAATAATATATTGATTAGGATAGCATACTTTTTTCCTGTGAATCTGGTAGATTACAAAAATATCTTATACCTAGTTTGGATAAATTCTAAATTATTCTTCAGAGAGTTCTACTTGATATCTGTTGAAAACTATTTAAAAAAAAAATAATCAAATTTATTCGTGTCTCTTATATAGAATTACCTAATGATGGATGAATATGTTTAAGTAGTCTATATTGACTTTAAATATGACCCAAAAAAAGTTAACACAAAATGCTATATGATATGGACAACTTATTATTTCCTTCCCAAATTTGAGGGTTTGGTCTTGTCACTTCCTCAAGGTTAATAACTATTAATTTTTTTCAAAGTTTTGTCCTGATCTATGAACCCAATCCTTTTCTTGCCAACCAATTTTATAAGGAAATTCAAAGCCCCACTTAAGATAATGGCTTTTGTGTGGCTATTATTTGGTATAAGAAGGTTAACACTAACAATATGCTACAGTTAAGAAGACCTCATAAAACCCTCAATAGGGACCAATATTTTTATATAATTGGGGGGTGGCAAGTCAATTAATCATCTTTTTTCTAGATTATCCGGTATCATTGGAGCTATGACATAGGTAATTTAGAAGTAGTAGAATTGTTTGGGCTTCCATAGAAGCTTGGCAGACATTTGGTCATATCATTTTAGGGGTTTTGGTGACCGTATAAGAGGTAAGGTGCTGAGGATGTAAGTAGCCTCACTCTGATATGCATTATCTGGCAGGGGAGGACCACGAAATTTTCAAGATGGGTGGAGGAGGCTGTCTGGGAGCTGATGACTTGTTTGCCTCGCACGGACTTTCTGTTAGTTGGAGTAAAAAGGAACAGCCAAATGTAGCTCTGCCAATGCAAAAGCTCAATACAAGCTGATGGCAGCCACTACTGTAGAACTAACAAGATATTGCGAGTCTCAATTCACTTGTATGTGACAACTCGAGTGCCTTCCGTATATCCGTTAATACTGAATCACCGAAAGGAAAGAGACGGACTTTACGGGATTTAATTCTTCATCGGAAGAGACACCCTGCCTATTACAGAACAAAAAGCGGACCAAGTACCCTCACATGTAAAACCCATTCTGGGCCACACCTAAAACCCAACACTCTCATCACTTCCCCGACGAATTTGCTTAATTATTTTCGCCATCTCCCTCTTTGAAAAGAGGAAAAAGAAAAAAGAAAACCCTAAAACCCAAAATCATACAGCAACAGCATCTCAGGAATCTGTAACAGGTAATTAAGAGCAGATTCTACATGTACGTGTAAATTAAATCGCAGAAATCAGGGAAAATTCAATCGGATGAAAGGGAATCATAGAAAGCAGGGAAACAAAATGGAATAAGATCATATGGTAAGAAATTCATGAAATACTTTACCTAAGAATCCCGTGAGAGATCTGGGATGAGGCCGCAGAATGCCCTGTGGGTGGGCTGTCCTTGGTCCTTGCTTGTTTTCCAAAAAATGTATATGCGTGTGTTCTAGTATTCTGGGTTGTTTACGCAAAAACTAACACGGGTCTAATGAAAAAACCCAGCCTACCGGCCTTGACTTCAACACGGTCAACCTTTGCCCCCAGGCACCCACTTACCCCCAGTCCCCAACTCCCCGTAGCAGAACTAAATGGAAAAACAGCAACCAAAAACTAGAACTACCACAACCATTGATTGTGCCTACTCGGCAAGAAATGTTTTTGGTTCTGTTCTTTTTCTTTTTCTATTTTTCTCCAGCTCTGTTCTATATGCAACTATAATTTTGGTTCTTGAATAGAACCCTGAACTTCTTAATAAGTTACCATCAATAATGATAATACATGTAGAATTCACATTCAATTACTTATATTCAAATCTTATTTATTTATTTATATCAAATATGGGATGTCTTTACTTTCCATCTTAGTTTCGTTGTCTATATATATATATTTTTTTATTTGTTGTTTAATTTCATTTCATTATATTTTAATGTCATTTTTTTATTATTATTTTAATCTCTTTTTATTTATTCTCGGTTGATGTATCCAAATTTCACAGCACTTCAGCAGGTAACTTTTGAGTTTCTCCCCATCCAATTCATTCACGTCAGCCCAGGTAGCTGATGACCTCACCTTGTTTTCAAGATTATTAATTGTTATATTAGAAACAAAATGTGATTGGAATTTTCAAATTCTAACTTTAATTAAATGTTGGAATGAGAATCTCATATTCATTACAATTTATTATATAAAATATAGAGCATGTGTTTACAATTTATTACAATTTAAAAACAGTTTTTTGTTTTATGTTTTTTTTTTAAAAAAAAAACAGTTTTTAAAAATTTCTAATATTGTTGGGTTGTTGTTCTCTAAAAATAATTTTTGAAAACAAAATAAAATAGAGAACAAGTAAAAGTTGTTTTCACTTATTTTAAAAAAAAATAAAAGAAAAGTATATAAATTTTAAAATATAACATTTTAAAAAAAAATTACACGTACTTTTATGAATTTCTCTAAAAAACTTTTATTAAGAAAATACATTTTAAATCAAAATATATAAAATTTATTAATTTTCATAAATAATTTAAAACTCAAGAACCTATTTAATTAATATTAAAAAAATCATAGAACTCAATAATATTAATAAGTCATAGACAAAAATTTATTTTAGATGGTTGAGTTAGTTTTGGACAAAAATGGGTCTCCAACAACATTATTGTTTTCTTTTACACAATATTTATTTCTTTGTGTATTAGGTCCATGTGCATTTGAAACAAGATTAAACTTTTGGGTCAATGTTGCTCGGTGTTGCTTAATAGTCTCAAACCCTATTTGGTAACTGTTTTTGAAAATAATTTTAAAAAATAGTTTTTGAAAATTATTACCATGAGAACCTAAAATATTTTTAATCTATTTTTTATATTTTTAAATATATTGTAAAAATAATTTTTATATATAGTGTTTTTTTAATTATTTTTCATGTTAATATAGTTATTTTTTAAAACTATTTTTTAAAATATTATTTGAAAATCCCTTATTTTCTATTTTTCAAAACAAAAAATTATTTTTTCTTTTCTGGTTGTCAAACGCGTATTTTCCTATTATTTTATTTTGAAGAACAAAAAAATGTTTTAAATAATAGTTATTAAATGGAGCTTAGTAATTTAAATTTTTTAGTTACTATTTTTTATTTCCCATATTTATTATGTTTATTTTTTTATTTTTCTTGTTGGGCAAATGAACTTCAAATTAAACAAGACATAATGTGTTCGATTCATCAACGGGTCTAGTAATTTTTAAAAATAATATAAAACTCGAATAGTAAACCAATTAATACAAAAAATGTATGGATAAAATTTGATTTAGAACGATTTTATTGTTTCTCTTTTACATGGAATCCTTATTTTTCGATTTTTTTTCTACTAGACAAATGAATTTCAAATTATACAAGATTTAATGCCTTGAATTCATTAACAAATTAGTAATTTTTAAAAATAATTTAAAACTCAAATAATGAATCAATTAATACCACAAATTTATGGATAAAAATTAGTCTAGAAAGATTTTATTGTTTCTCATTTATATAGAATTCTTATTTTCTGTTTTTTTTCATTAGACAAATAAATTTCAAATTAAACAAAACTCAATGAGTTAGATTCATTACAAGTCTAGTAATTTTCAAAAATAATTTAAAATTCAAATAATTATTCAACCAATACTTAAAATTTATGGACAAAAATTGGTTTTAAATGACTATTGTTTCTCATTTACATAGAATCCTTATTCTCTAATTTTTTTAACCAAACATATAAGTTCCAAATTAAACAAAACTTAATGTATTGAATTCCTTAACAAATTTAGTAATTTTTAAAAATAATTTAAAACTTAAATAATAAACTCATTAATACCATAATTTATGGATAAAAATTGGTTCATAATAGCTCTATTATTTTTTCTAAAGATAATTGTATTTTTATAATTTTTTTAAAATGAACTTTAAATCAAGTAATACTTTGCATTAAATTTATTAATAAGATTAATAATTTTTAAAAATATTTTGGAACTCAAAAAACAAATCTAATCATTAAAAAAAATCAAAATTGATATATATATATATATGAGTAATGAAATGAAATGAAAAACTTATGTTTTAAATTCTAGAATATTATCTTCATAATTTAGTACTAAATATGCACATGAAATGAAAAACTTACCTCTTTTATATGTTAAAAAATAAACTTTATTCATGACATATTTTAAATAAAATATTGTTAAAAATTATTATTATGATTCATTTTTAACAAAAAAAAAGGATGATGTTAATATCCTTATGTTTATAACATATACTAAAATAATATTTTTTTTATAAAAAATATAATTTGTGATCTTATTATAATATTATTATTTATGTTTTATTAAAAACCATTTATTTTTTAATTTATCTGTAATAGAAAAATTATTTTCATTTTAATAAAATTTGAATTAAATTAAATTTATATTATATAAATTGAATTTTCAATGATTTTATAAAATGGAAATTATATTTCCATAATTGACCCTTATGATGGATGTGTGATTATAAGTTAAATATTAGGTTAAAACCAAGAATTTAAAATTCCCCTTTACCTCTAAAAATTGTTTGTTAATTAATTCAAATTTAAATTAAAACTTTTAAAATAATATTTATAAAAATAAGTTTTTATTTAAAAATTCAGAAACAACGCAAAATAAGTTGTACACGTTACTTTTATTTTAATTCATTGAAAATTTGAATTTCAACAAAATTAGTCACGGAAAATAAAATTTTCAAAATTAGGAATACATCAAATATCATAATCTTATACTTACAAATATGTAATGTGATTATGATATACTATATCATAAAAGAAAGAGTTTTTGATGCTATATACATATATGAATTCTTTTTAATATTGTAAACATATTTTAAAATTGTGAGAGTTAATAAATTCAAAACATATAATATTTACATAAATTTGTGTAAGTCATTACAAAGTAATATTAAAATCAATTGACCTTGTAATCTTGTGAAATATAACTATAATATTATGTCCATATATGAAGGCGATTGTAACATCCTACGTCTGTATCTATATCATATAAGAAAAAAAAGTTATACACAACACATGTTTGAAGCCGTGCACCATGCAAATAACAAAAGTCAGAAGCTTTAGTCCTCAATTTCAACCACCCCACTTAGAAAGCATTAAACTAGAAAACATTCAAAAGAAAAATGGGTGAGTGAAAGTCAAGTAAGGTGTTTGATTAGTGCAATAAAATAATTTAAAAACCATGCCACGATTCATTAAGGTAGAATGAAAAGGTGTACTTGTGTATAATATTGTCCAAAAGGGGGGTTAAATTGTAATCCTAGTCCTCTGAGCAAGAATAAAAATATCTATTTTCATAAATGTATTTATGATTGAATTTTATGAATATATTAGAAAACATTAATGAAAATTTTAATAAAATTTTTGTGGAATGAAAATTAATTAAAACTCATAAAAAAAAAGTAGGGAAGATCTTAATAAAGATAAAGGGAATTTTTTAAAAATAATAATAATAATACACACATATTGGAGTTATTTTATGGAACAAATCCATATATTATTGTCAAAATTTTGCTAAAATAATCTTTTATTATATTCTATATTTTTTCAACATAATCACATACCTATATTTATAATAAATTAATAATAAATATGATCATATATTTTGGGTATGGTCGTGGTTTTTATATGTAAAAATCATGAAAAATATAAATTTTAAACATCTTAATGTCATGATTGACCTAGGAACTACAATATCCTAAGATTAATCTTCGTATATTCTAGTTATGATTTGCATAAGACTTAATTAGGGATGACAACCAAGTAGGTTCAAGTCAAGTTATCCACATTCTAATATCACCCTATCTATATAAACCAATTCTCATTATTATCCTAATAAAAAACTTAAATGAGAAATATATATATACATATATATATATGTGTGTGTGTGTTATAAATTTATCATAAATTTTCATTACTTATTTTATTTGATAAGTATTTTATTATTATTATTTTACAGATGTTCATAAGAAGAAAATAAAAAAAATTTAATTGAATTGTTTTTAAATTTAGTTATAGATATAATTGGAGACAACATGATGTTAGGGTTTTAAAACAAATCTCAAACTTATTTCTAATATATTTATCTTCATCCTTACCCTATCTGAAACAGTACATCTAACCTTTCATCCTTATATATTTACTTGCTATTGAGTGATTATTGCACTACAAAACATGTTAAAATTATCATATCATGAATGCGTAACTTTTTATTCCATTAAAATTATCATACCATAAATGCATAACTTTTTACTCCATTTTGTGCCTTATTGATAGCTTTTTATTGACAACAAAAATGGGGAAATAATACTAGCATTATTGGACCTCTTAGTTTTATCATCATAAAAAAGGGAGACATCGTTTTCCTAATGATTAGGCAATATTAATTTTGATGATAACAAGGCAAATATTAAATTAAGATTTTGTTAATATCGATTTTGATGATTACAAAATAAAGTTTGAAAATGAGATTAGGTAAGAAGATTTTTAAAGAGGAAAGATGGACAAAATTAAGGAGGAGAAGATCTCAAAGTGAAGATTAATCAAGACAATTTATCTAGGATATCTTTGTAAGGTTGTTAGTACACTAAGTTTATATTGCATTTTATTTTTGTTGAAGTATTTAAAATAATCCATATACCTAATTTAGTTTTATTCTTTTATAAATTGGATGAAGAATTGTTATAAATGAAAACCATCCCCAACAACTAGTAATTGGTTCAATCAGATGGTTGACTAGTTGATCATAAATTGTGCCTAACAATTGGCTTGACCTTTTTTAACTTGTTTTTAGAGGCTTCAAATTTCATGTAAGCAAGTGAAAGCATTCTAAATCATTATTGAATTTTATTTGAGTCTTAAAGATGAGTTTTTCAATGAAATTTATTCTTAAACTCATATTTCATCTTAATGTATCATTCAACATTTGTTTCTTTATACTCTATTGTGCAAAATTGTAAACTAATAGTTATATTAAAGTCAAATCTATTTTTAAATACCTTGTGAGGTTGGCTTAAGAGTGGAGTAACACTGAAGGGTTTTTGAAGTGTAGTGTGTAAGACTTATGGATTCAAGAGTTATTATCTTGAAGTGTATTGAAGGGTCTTTTGGAACCATAATCCAAGATAGTACTTGGAGCCATAAGTGCAAAAAGGATGATTGAAACCATAACCAATTGTAAGCTTGAAGATAGGTTGAAAGCATCATAATAATGGAATCTTCAGCGCAATTGAAAGTTTAGGAGGTGTACAAAGGTTGGATTACATGAACCACTATAAAAATTAATGTCTACAATTTCTCTATCATTTTTTTTTTAAATTTATGTAATTGTTTTTTCATTATATTTGTTATTTGCATTCCGAATAGTTTAAATTCTAAACCGTGACCATCATCTATTCACCCCCTAAAATAATTATCTTAAGTTGATTAACATTATAAGACTAACAATAAAAATGAAGTACATCAATGATTTGTTGATTAACACTATAAGGCTAAGAGTAAAAAATTAAGTACATCAATGATTTTATTGTCTAATAAAAAGATTATATTATTCTAAATTTCAAAATTCAAGTGATCTTCATTTTTCTAAAGAAGCAAGTCAAATTTCAATTCGAAGAGAGATTTTTTACACAAGACTTGAAGATAGATAAGAATCTCAGTTTGGATAATTTTTAGCCTTTTTGCTTATGAGGTAAATGAAAATGCAAGAATGGCAAGACCTTACCTAGCTAAGGAAACCACCTTAACCTTAATTTTTATATAAAAATCTTTTAAGGTTTTTCAAAAAGATTAATGACTTAACTAGGACATTTTACACTTTAAAAATACTCATAATAATGATTAAAATCTTTTGAAAGTTATCTGAATTCCTAAAAATAATTAAATAATGGTAATAATTCTCACTATGAGTCATTGGACTATCAAAATGCGGAGGTATGCAGGGGTAAAAAAAAGAAAGAGTGTTTTAACTTATTGGCTTAATAAAAAAAAATTAAAATATTTAACTTCTTCTATTCAATTAAAAATAATTATATCAATCAACATAATTAAATTAAATTTATTGATAACAAATTCACTTTAATTATATTGATTAATATCAACAAATATTTTTAGTTAAATACAGAAAACTAAATATTTTAACTTTTTTTATTCAATAAAAAAATAAATACCACTTTACTCTCTTTCTTTTCAACACTTAATTTATTTTATTTATTTTTAAATGCATATATTATTATGTTAAATTGAATAAAAAAATTTAGAAAAGCGTGCCACCCACTTTTACAATCATCCTTCACTGGTGTTTCCATTTTTCACCCTCATTACCATCTGATAGGTAAAAACCCCTGAAAAATAAAGAACCCAACATAAAATAAATATTTGCCCAACAGCAAAAGCTTGGCAAAAGTTTAAAAAATGTAAAATAAAATAAAAATCCTCTAGAAGCAATTTTCCCCCCTCATAATTACCTGATAGGTTTTACCCCTGAAAAACTAAAGAACCCAACATAAAACAAATATTTTCCCAACAGCAAAAACTTGGCAAAAGTTTTTTTTTTTTTTTTTAAATAATAATAAAATAATAATAATAATAATAATAATAATAATAATAATTATTATTATTATTATTATTATTATTAAAATAATAATAATAATTAAAAAAAAAACTCTACAAGCAAAATTGCGAGGCCTCTAAATCTGGTTTATTACATCTACCACTGTTACAAACACGAAAAGAAAAGACAGCTTCCAACTTCCCTGTGAGCCTGCAACTTGGATAATAATTAATGAAGAATTCATGAAAGTGATCTCCTACTTGGTGATATAAGGAAGACCTGTAGAAGCTTCTCTACTTGCTTTTCTTCTTGCTGCTTTTCTTTTGAACTCTCTTAAATCTCAGGCCCTTACTAGAGAGTAGTGCACTTGACGCACTCTTGCCTTCGAGCTTCTTTGTTAGTTTTACCACACTAACCATACCTTTTCTCGCAGCTGCCCGATGCTCTGGTCTACGGCTCATCATCTTGCGATCCAGGGGCCAATATGCATATGGCTCAAGCTTGTCCTTTCTTTTCACGTCCCCAGCTGCCTTTTTGCTAGCATACTCACCTCCTGTGTAAGCCCACCCTGAATCTGATGTTTTCCTGCGCTTTCGATTATCTCTTGCAGAGTTCATAGACATGTGACTACTTGCTTGACTCCTTACATCTGAATCAGAGTTAGAGGGCATCTCTTTCCTTGGCTTTCCTCCCTCACGAATTATCAGGCGCCCTTCAGAGTCTACCTCTGGCTCATCTTCTAATCCTGGCTTCCGTTTTAGGTGCCCTGTTGATCGAAGTGCTGACCTTGTCTTGTGCTGGTCCAGCAAGTCAAGTGGCTCATCTTCTAATTGGTCAAACAAGTCTTCTGGCAATCTCTTGGCTGCTTTATGCATTCTGTCGGACCAAGATAGGTTATGTACAGTGGTATCAGTCCAAAATAATATGGATCACATGCTCAGGAGCAGATGAAATGCATACTTCTCTTGCATGGTTACTGAGCACTTAACCTTTTGGGACATCAACAATTGATGTCCCTACCATGATCAAGAGGCTAAACCTTCTAATGATTGAACTGTCTTAAACACTTGATCTTTGCACTATCTGATTGTTGCATAATTATTAACTTTCGCAGTTTAAATATGTTAAGTGGATGTTTAGATGGATAAATAGGTCAAACTTACAGCCACTGAGGCCATAGATGTCATGCCCAGTGGTGATCTAAAGCATATTGGTCATGTACATTTAGATGCAACTACATTCAAATTTTTACTCACTGACCGTGATGAAGATGCTTTGGAGTTGTAATAGGTAGCCTTGCTCTGTTGACCAAATAGAGTCTGGTCATCTGAATATTCTGCATCACTGTCCTCACTTTCTCCATCCCCAAAGTTGGAAAATATTTTGGTATGATTCCATCTGCTAAGCCTGAAAAGACATTTAATAATCACAAACCATTGCTAGATGCAGCACTAAACAATTTTTGAAAAAGACTAAGAGTGCATTTAACAGTGTTTCCACTCAAAATGTTTTTCGTGAAAATGTTTTCTCTGAAAATGTTTTTAGGAGAATTATCTATCAAATATTTCTTCAAGAAATACTTCAAGTGATTTTTCAATATTACAAGTGATTTTTAAAATTTTTAATAGTGTTTTCTAAATTTGTCAAACATCTGATTTTTCTTCAAAAACACTTTCTGCACTAAAAGTGTTTTTTAAAATGTTGTCAAACATACTCTAAATGCAATTTCTTGTTATGTTTCATTAATATATCATCTTCATTTTGCCTAAAAGAAAATCTAAATGCTGTGAGAGAGAACCGCATAACCTGGATGTTGTTGCTTTTGACTGTTGAGATCTAATCTCTTCAGAGTTTGCTTCAAGTTTCCTCTCTTTCCGCTCCTTGATCTATGTATTAAAAGGATGAATAATATAATTTAATAAAATAAAACAATAAATACATATATACATATGTATGTACATGTTTCAACATGACATAATCTGACAGACCTTCCTTATATTAGTAAGAAGTTTCATGTGTTCTTCAGGCATAACAGCCTTAACAGCATCCAGACCACATTTCTTAACCAGCATTTCCAAAAGAAGCTTAACCTGAAAATAAAAATACAGAAGAAAAACACATTTCGAGATTGATTTTAAATATGAACTTAAACCACAAACAGACCAAAATCGGATGATCAAAAGAGACTTGCTGCTATGTTTTACAGAACAAAGTAACAACAGCAGTGCCTTATGAGGTAACATACAGAAAAGGGTAGGGCATGGAAAAGATAAGCAAAGCCTTCAAACACCTCAATTGGTTAAGAGAAGCAGAGGGCAAAATCACAAACCTTAGCTTTGAAATGGTTTTTGGTGATATCTTGCCAGTTCAGCAGGCCCTCTACCATGCTCCTTAAGTGCATCTGCAACCCCTCAGTTTGTGATTTGGCCACCAACACCTTCAACAAACCTAAATTAGCCTGCATGAAAGCAAATCTCCGAATTGGAAATCAAACAAGGATAAAAAAGCTATCATTTGGCGGGTAATTCATTGGAGCCAGACAAATACAAGATTGAATGTGTTTTAAGTACAGAGGAACAAACTTTAGCAATCTCTCGGTTCTTTCTCTTTAGGAGAAGAAATGTGGATGGAAGCACATTGTAAGCAGTTGAAACAAGGTCAGAAAACTCATAAGCCAAACGAGCTAGGCCTTTCACTGCAGCACTGATCATATGAGGGGTTTCACCAGCCAGGCCTGCAGCTACCTGTGATCATGAAAAAGCTTAAGCCACTGTACCTACTACAAGGTGATGCGTCTGTGTCAGAGAGAGAGAGAGAGAGAGAGAGAGAGAGGCCTGTGTTTCTTAAGCACTATAACCACCACAAGGTGGATATGTGCACATGCACTTGTGTGTGTACATGTGTTGATATGCACATGCTTGTATGCCTGTGCATGTAATGTGAGACAGGGGAGAGCCACTATAACTACTACATGGCTGATATGTGTGTGCATGTTGATAGGCATAAGTGTGTGCATATGAAAGAGAAGGGGAGAGAATTCATGATTATCCATTAATGAGATATTCTGGCTGATGTTAATAAGTATATGCATTTTGAAATAAGAATGTCCCTGAGCAAGAGAGAGAGATAGAAAAAGAAAATTGTTGTTTTAAAGAGGACAAAAAGAGAAGGGGGGCGGGGGTGTCAACGTGAGATATTCAAGAAAAAAAGATTTGAACAGATTTTGTACCATGTTAAAGAATTGATGCAGGTTTTCCTTTTTTCCACCTTTCTCTTCATCCCTACATGCATGGCCAATTTGGACAAGCATGTCATAAGCTCTGTTTCTTGTTTTCTTATTAGCCTGCATGAGAATACAAGTAGTAATTACATGCTTCCAGTAATTCCACAACTGAAGATAGGAGACCAGAAGTGCTGTAGAGTAAGCCAGTTAAATTATTTATCTACTTCTTTTGATAGGCAAGCGATATATATATAAAAAACAAAAAAAAAGCAAGGTAAATAGCATCCACATGCTTCCGATAATTACAGAACTGAAGATAGGAGACCAGAAGTGCTATATAGTAAGCCGGTTAAATGATTTATCTAGTTCTTTTGATAGGCAAGCGCTATATTAAAAAGAAAAAGAAAAAAAAAGCAACATTGTTGACTCCTCAACTAATCAAACCTAACAATAAAAGAATTAGAAAAGTTTCCCTAACAAAGAAGAGCTCTCTGAACTCTCTAAAAACTTCCACTTCCACACTTTACACAAACACCAAAACATGTGGAGAGAGATTGATCTCAACAACATCTTGCATCCCTTTGTGACGGAGCTCCCATGCCACCCTAACAAGAAGTCTTTGACCTTGCAAAGGACACACAAGAAATCTCAAACAAAGAGAAAATTGAAGAACAGTAAAGTGCAAACCATCCTAAAATAGATGAGGAGATATGATTAGCCAGAGCTTTGCTGTGTTTGCATGGCAACAGCAGTTGACAAGAGGCTATCCAAGCATCATCAAGAGATCTCAGTCATAAGGATCTTCTCACAAAGTGCCTCCCAAATAAGACACTATTTTTTTATGGAGCCAAAAACACCAAACTCTTTAGGGAAAGAGCCATTAGCACCCACAGAGAAAATTATAGAACCATTTAACCAAGAAATTCACACTCTTAGTCACCCTTTGCAAAGTAATGTCCTCAAGACCAACCCACCAGCTGACTAAATTTGACAAAGAAACAACAGTACCAACCCCAACTCTTAGTCTACGAATCTCCAGAGTGAGGGTCTCAGTGACCCTAATTGCATCCTTCAACCTGAGATCTGATGCTCAAGCATTTCTATGCAAAATAAAACTGAACAAACAAAAATGAAAAATCCAGATAATGGATCTTGCTACATGACGCTCAAAGCCTAAAACCTGGTCCCACAGCTCTCCCCAATGGAAGTACTTGTCTTAGAATGGAAAGAACCATAAACTCTCCTTAACAGCTTTCCAGAGACACGCCCTGAACCTTTCAGCCCCCTCCCTAGAAAACTCCACACCCTCTAGTTCCCCAACTTTGCCTAAAATGACTCCTCTACAGCTTGTTCTGTCAACTTCAATTCTGTTTGCTAAATTAGAAACAACAATTTTATTGCATCAAAATAAAAATTATGAGAAGGATGAGCTATCTTTCATAAAAGACAATCCAAAACATCAAGTGATGATGACAAAAAGTCTAGGGGTTCTTTGAAGTTGGAGATCCCCTCTATATTGAATTTTCCTAGATACTCATTTTTGTGATTAGCTTTGCTTTGTTGGTTAGTATAGTCCTTCTTTGTTCGAGGCTTGCCTTGGGCTGTTTCTGTGTATACTGCCTATATACATAGGGCACGTCCCCACCTTTTTAGCGTTTCTTAATTCATGATCTTGTTGTCTATCAGAAAAAGAGATGATGACAAAAAGTGTGATATTTAGCACAAGCAAATTTTATAAATGAAGAAAAAAGGTCATCCAAAGGCAATCCAAAGCATACAGGAAGTATACAATAGGTGCCAAAAGGCAAAAATAAAAAAGAAGAGGGGATACAAAAAACATCACCCGCCCTCATCTAAAACTCAACCAATAAAAAAAGTTGATTAAATGTAAAGGTCCTTCATCTATATACAACTTAGTCCAAGACTAAAAACTACAAACAAAAGAATTCTTCATCTTATGAATTGAAAGCTCCTCATTATCGAAGACTATCCTGTTTCTTTCCTTCTACACTGTCTAAAAAAGGCATAAAGGAGTCAGCATCTAAGCCTTTTTACGCTTCTTGCCCACGAAGGACCCATGCCAACCAAGGGAAGTCTCTCTAATCGAGAATGGAAGAACCCGTGTCACACAAAAAAGAGCAAATAATAACTCCCACAAGACCTTAGTTTTCGTGCAATGAATTAAAATGTGATTAATAGACTCTTCTTCGACAAGATAAGGGAAACATCTGTTAGCTAGGGACCACCCCCTCCTTTTTAGCTAATCCAATGTTAAGACTTTACCCCACGAGGCTTCCCACACAAAAAAAACCCACTTTGGGAGGAACATAAGGGCTCTAAATGATTCTCTTGAGAAACAAGATTGCATTTCCAAGCTCCACTGCACTATAAAGGGACTTAACACAAACAATCCTATCTTTCGTCTTTTTCCATAAGCCCTATCCTCCAAATCTGCACTTACCCTCTTCCCTTGAATTGTCAAGAGGAGCCATTCCACCAAGTCCACCTTCCAATCATTGAAATGCCTAGAGAAACAAAGATTCCTACTCCCCTCTCAACCGTAGAGTCCCAAACCTCCATGACCCACATCTCTTTTGATGCCGCCAAAGCATACAAAGATAGGTAAGAATCACACAAGGTCTCAACGCCGCACCATTTATCCTTCCAAAATCTCACTCTTCTACCATTTCCCATAGAAAACACGATGTTGTTGCTCAACAAAGAGCCTTCCTTCCTAATCTCCTTCCACAACCCCACGCCAAATCCCTCCCTCACTTCACGAGTATACCACCCTCCTTCTTCTACCCAAAACTTCCTACTAATAACTTGCTTCCAAAAAGCCTCCCTTTCTTCCATGAAGCGCCAACTCCATTTATACAAGAGGGCCCTATTAAGCGTAGAAAGACATCTAACACCCAAACCACCCTTACTTTTATATGAGCAAACAACTGCCCACTTAACAAAATGAGTCTTTCGCTCCAAAGCCCCCCCACTCCAAAGAAAGTCCCTTTGGATTTGCTCTAATCTCAATCTAACCACTCTAGGCATACACAAAAGAGACTTGAAGCAAATGGGTATGCTAGATAAAATGCTTCGAATGAGAGTAAGTCTCTCTCCTTTAGAAATAAAAACTCCCCTCCACCCTATCCCAAACTGCTACAGATTTGTGCGGAGCACCCAAAGGTAGCCCTAAGTAAGAGGAAGGAAACACTCCCACCTTGCACCCAAGCTCAAATTACCTATTGGTAAAATCTCACTTTTGTCCAAATTAATTCTTAAACCAGAGATGGCTTCAAACCACATTAACAACCAGCTCGAGTAAGCCAACTAGTTCTAAGAAACCTCACAAAAAACCAACGTATTATCAACATACAAAAAGTGGGTAATTTGAACCCCATCACCATCCCTCCCCTTAACCCTACAACTTGTCAAAAATCCCCTACTCACTACTCTCTTGATAGGGCAGCTTAATGCTTCCATCCCAATCACAAAAAAGATAAGGCGAAAAGGGATACCCTTGCCTCAAACCTATGAAAGAACCCTGATGGAATGCGTTTAATCACAACTGAGAACGTTGCAATAAAAATGCACCACTTTATCCAACCTGCCCATTGCATTGCTTGGAGCAGAAAATCCCAATTTAAGTAATCATACGCCTTCTTTATATCAAGCTTGCACAACATTCTGCTCTAAATCTATAGCCTCATTGCTTTTGACATTCTAATCATAGACGAAACCTTGAAGTGCATTTTGTACATCTACAAGAAGTGTTTGCTAAACTGGTGTTTTTGTCATGTTTTGTCTACGCAAGGGGTCATGATGGAATAAGATAAAGACAAGGCAACTTTAATGTGCCTGCACTGACTAGCATCCACAAGGTAAGAGTTCTCATGGATTGGCTACATTTTACAAAGTTTTATCAGAAATTTCAACATAATAGAAACCTAGATAAAAAATCTAAATTAGTTCAGAAAGTTTTCAATTGCAGTAAAAGAAGCCAATTGAAGCTTCTGTGCTAGCTTCACCAGATTTTAATAAGGTTCTGTGCAAGATTCTGATGCTTCAGGAGTGGAAATTGGAGTTGTCACAAGCTAAGAGGGAAAACCAACTGCCTACTATTGTCACAACCTCAATCTCAATGGAGTCAAACTTCAGTACTCAAAAAATGATTTGGGGTTTTATGCAATTGTGCAGACAGTGAAGCATTGGAATCATCATTTTCCCTATAGCGAATTTATCTCTCACTCAAACCATGAGGCACTGAAATATGCCAATCAACACCTCAGCAAAGGCATGCTAAATCAGTATAATACATGAAGCAGTTTATCCTCTCTTTTTGGCCCAATTTGGAAAATTTAAAAACCTTTAGTAGCCACACCCACACATAGTAAAGGAGTTCATTCCTTTCTCTACCACACAACATGCAGACTTCCTAGTGCCACATGGACAAGATCCTGCTCCACGAACTTTCCCTCTCTGACTGGGTCATGAGACACCACCCAAACCCTTTCTTTAAGCCCTTCTCTTTGTGCAACTTGGCCCCTCTTGCATTGTCAGCTCAAACAAAAGTAAGGATGGTTTGGGGGTCAGGAATATGTTGTTACTCAACAAGGCCCTATTGTGCAAATGGAATTGGCATTATGCAGAGGAGAGGGGCGCTTTATGGAAGCAAGTCATTAGCGGTAAATATGGGGAAAGAGGGTGGATATTCTGTGAAGTAAGAGAAAAGTATGGGGTAGGGTTGTGGAAAGCCATTAGGAACAATTGGGATATTTTGAGTTACAATATGTTGTGGGTAATGGAAGGAGAGTGAGATTTTAGAAAGATAAGTAATGCAGTGACGAACCTTTGAATAGTTCTTTTCCTTCCTTATACACTATAGCTTTGCCTAAGGAGCCTTGGGTGGAGGATGTCTGGAACCCTTCAGTTGTTGGGGGTTGCAAGACCTTCGCTTCTCTAGGCAGCTCAATGATTGAGAATTGGAATTTGTGGAGCAATTTCTTCTAAGATTGCAAGGGAGAAGGGTGTGTAGGGATGTGGATGATAAAGTGATCTAGACAAAGTCAAAGAATGGTAAATTTTCTGTTAAATCCCTCTACTAGACTTTGAAGTCAGTTAGACAAGGTGCTTTTCCAACTAATGTAATTTTGAATTCTTGGGTGTCGCCTAGGGTGGGCTTCTTTGCTAGGGAGGCAACTTGAAATAAGGTTTTGAGCTTGGATCACATTCAGAGGAAAGGTTAGCCTTTGGCTAATAGATTCTTCCTTTGTCTTTCGAAGGAAGAATCCATCTATCACATCCTCATACACTACAATAGGGCAAGGGTTTTATGACACTTATTGTTTCATCTGTTTGGGGTGTCATGGGTGCTCTTCTCCTCAGTTAGAGGCATTGTCAGGATGACATGGTTAATTTGTGGGTAAAAAGAGAAAAAAGGTGTGGTAGGCTACTCCCTTATGCCTTTTCTAGACAATTTGGAAGGAAAGAAACAGTAGCACATATGAAATGAGGGGCATTCAGTCCAAGGGCTTAAACTTTCTTTTATATGTAATCTTTGGGTGTGGGCTAAGTTGTTTGTAGTTTTAAATCCTTTCACTATTGATTTTGTGGACTGGTTGGGTTCTGATTGAGGGGGCGATTTTTTTGTTGTTCCCCCATTTGTGGCATCTTTAGGCATCCTATGTACTTTGGAGCACTCTTTTGGCATTTCTCTTGTTAATATACTCTTTTTTATCCATTAAAAAAAAAAACTCGGCCCCTTTTGCAGTGGCCATAATGCACCCACTGAGACATCCAAGTCTGGGATTCCCACCATAAAGATATGGAGCAGCAAAAGTTCAGATTTCATGCACGGGCTTACTCAAGAACATGATCAAGGCCCTTGCTCATTTCAGATGGCTCAGAGAGGCTCTGGGGAAAAGCCTCAGTCATCAGCAATATATCTAAAAGGTTTCTTCCCCACAAATGAATCAATAATCCCATCAATCATGCTCAAGCCTCCTCTTCCAGAAATCTGGTGCAAAAGTAGTCAGCTGCCGGCTCCCAAATATCTAGGAAAGAGGGGTTGTGAGTCTTGTGACTGAAGAACCTACAGCCATGCTCTAACATCCAGGAAGTTCCCTCAGTGAAAAAGATATCAAACAGAGAGATGTCATAAAATTTCTAGATTTATTTTTTTGGCAACGGACAATCATAAAAGCTGAGATTTGGTTTCCTAATGGCTGAATTTGCATATGATTCCTACAAGAATGCACAAGCATGGTTGCTCCATAGTGAATTGTACATGGCCACAAGCTCAACAGTGTTGCTGACTTCCCTCCTTTTTGTAATGTCAAGATGATTAATGTAAAAGTAGAGGACATGGCATCACACATACAGTAGGTCCATGGAGAAGTATGCCAAAGTTGGGGTTTATCATCAAGATTATACTCCTAAAGAAGGCTAGTTTGTGGTTCAATAAAGTCCAATTCAGCCAACATCAATGTAGCTTGATTTTGGAATCAATGTTAATGTGGATTCGTAATTTATTAAACAAAAGGACACATATTAATAAAAAACATTAATGGTTTAACAGTCAGGTGAGAAAAATAACCATCCCAATAGACTTAATCAAAGCTCCACAGTTGACGAATGATACCTCTTTCAGGGCAAGGATTATCTCAGTTAGGAAAGAACTGATGATATCACATCTCTTTTCTGATTCACACTGCAGGGAAAAGCATAAGTTCTTAGGTTAAGATGATGTGGCCTATTGATCAAATATAGAGTTAATCTAAGTACATGTATGTGCATAATAAATAGTCAATATAATGTGAGTGCGGAAGATTCTAAAATGGAATGTCAACTACATTGTTATTAACCTTGGATGCATGGACTATTAGAGAGTACAAACACTCCAATCTGTGATGTTTAGCAGAAAAATGACAGGAAGGCAGCACTTCAATCATAAGTTTGAGCAATTCCTCGAACTTTGCTGAAAGGAAAGTATCACAGTTCTGCCCATACAAATATAGCAACACAATCAGTTTAGGAAAACATGTTAAAAATGAATTTACAGAAGTTTGTATGTCATATGACATCACAAAAAGATGACCCAGCTGTGATCTGCTGAAACTATTAAGTTGTTAACATAAGGGGGGATTCAACAAAAAGGAACCATATTGGAAGTCAAAATAGCTTCTCTCCTAATTGAAACTATTTAGTCATGACACATCCCATTTTAGTTATCCATGTTACTGACCAATATACCAGATAATGTAAATATTGTATGGAAGTATATATAAAATGCAAACCAAAAAGCAGTGCCATAATGAAAATATGCATCAACTTGTAAGATTTTGCAGTAAAAAATTACCCTGAGAATAATTGAAAGAACTTTGTATGCCTTCTTTTGGATCAAACCTTCATCATCCTGTGATTCAGGAACACCTTGCCCTTAATTTCTGTGTTGTGAAAACACACACACACACACACACAACAAAAAAATAACCCAATTATATAAAGAGGGACAAACCCTTAATGCTGGCTTTATTGCAACAAACAACAGATCAATCTCTTTGGCATTCAAACCAGGCAAAAGTGACACTGCCAAGTCAAAAAGCTGTGCCCTGCAGTTACGCAGAGAAGGGAAAAGTAGAAGGTCAAATGCAGCATAGACCTATCTATTTTTTTTTTCTGATCAGAAACAAACATATGTATTAATTGGGAAGCATAGACCTATCTATCACTCCACATTTTCATTTGACAGACAATTTAATAATTCATTCATGAAAATAATAAACACATACTTGAGAACTGTTAAAAGCATGGGCAAAAAACAGATGAATATCCAGTGAAAAAATACACCTCACAAGTGCTAGTGAACTTCCATTTGATGAATTGTCAATCTCCATAGTATTGGAGTTTCTAGAAGTCTCTGCATTGCCAGCCTCTTGAGTCACCTTCAGAAGCTTCTGCATTGTATTTCTGAAGAACCTTGTGACTATTTCTTTATCTGCTATAGAAGCCAACTCGCAGATTGTGGACTGTAATTTCAAATAGCCCAAGCTAAACAGTCAACATCTGAAGTGTGAAGATCATCATAGACTTTGCTATGTCAAAAAGACAGTCTAAATATAGCTTTTAACCAACATGAATATGAAGTTAAAGATTGAATGTCAGATTCTGAAGCCTGTGTGATTGTGTGTGTGAATACATATTTATATTATTCTCTTCTTGCAATATTTTTATAATAATATCTGGCTACTCACACCTCAAGTATATCACACTGAAATTTCAAGCATTGATCACCTTTTTGACCCTTTTTGTCATTAACAAATTTTGACGAAAGAAAAAAATGTTCAAAGGAAACATGCACTGATATTCCTTAACACAGCACATGGTATCACACATTTATCAACTGATTTGGCCAAAAAAAAATATAAATACCTGCAAACAACCACCATCTTGTGCAGATTTCAAGAAGTTCCCTGACAAAACTGACAAAAATTCACGGGCAGAGGATTTTAATGCATTCAAGTTATCAGCTGCAGCTTGTGGGGTATAATGGGCCATAGCTCTTTGTCTGGAAGTGCTCGTATCAGAACCATGCAGATCAATTTTTCCTTCCAGAATCCTTTTATTCTGTTGAATGAGAATCTGCAAACTGGAGCATATTATTCCACAAACATTGGGTTCCTCACAGAGAGCAGTGCATAATTCTTTCTCCAGATCCTTGAAGCTTTCAGCAGTATCCAAAGGGTAGTTGCAAAATGAAGGCAACAAAGACCATAGAGAGTATACAAGTGCATCATAGCTCCTTGATGAAACAATTCGTCCCTCTAGATCAAGCTGTTAAAAGTATGATGTTACTAGTAATACCACATAATAAATATAACACAAAATTCCATCACTATGAAGAGGTTAATACCATTCGAGATTTCTGCTTCATGAGCCTAACCATATTCAAAATTGACCCTCTAAAGAAGCTTAAATGAGCACCAACTGTATACTGCTTTAGAACTGGGAGGACCCAAACATTTGCCTCAGCTAGGTCTTCAACCTCCAACTTAAGAGGTAGAATACTTAAAAAAATTTCAGGTCCCATTGCAACAAGAGCTGATCCAACACATTCGTGCAGCTGAGGATTTAATCAAAGCAGGCAAACATCATCAATTAGTACAAGGTTGATGGTTACAGATGATGTTAATAGACTCAATACTTGGGGTGCTATCATGTTATCTTCAACTGACAATTATTCAAATTGGCTCAAGTTATAGCAGGTAAACTATAATTCACTACTAATATACAGGAAACAACAATATTTCATTTCATTAGGAAACACTGCAGTACAAGAATGATATCCTACTAACAAATTACTATAGGTGGAAATTCAATAGAAATGCTATACTTTCAACATACCCATAGAGAATGGACAATTCATCCTGAAAACTAATTACTGAACCATTTTAAATAATAGCCAAAACCTGCTACTTAGCCACTATGTAATGGTGCCATTTAAGGCAATGTCAATCCCCATGCAACAAAACAGCATCTTAAAATTCACACCATTGGAGTCAAATTAGAAAATACAGCCTGTAGAATAAATAAGAAGCTTCCAAGACCTTTTTACTTCATTTTTCTTCTTTCTTGCTATTAGAGGTCAGAAACTAACTTTTTAAACAAAGTCTACAGTTTTAGGCCAAAATATAAAAGAAAGAGTATGAAATCAAGAACTGTACTGGAGAATAAACAAATTGACCATCTGGTGCAAGGGAAACTAACATTCTTTTTTTGTCCTGGATTTTTTTTCTACATTTTTTAATTCATAAAGGTTAGAAACTCAATGTAGAATCTCAATATACAGATTCTAGATTCTATATATAAGATTTAAGGTTTAAGTAGCGGATTGCAGTCACAAGCCTATGAGGTTACAAGTTTTCAATATGATATAAAATATCTGTCTAATGTTTCCTTTCAGTTAGTTGGTATTCAATCTGTTGTGGCATTGCCTGACATCATTTGATTCATCTGGGCAATCTGAACAACCAACTAAGTTCCTTGGCTTATCTTTCCCATGTTCCTCCTATGACATATTCTCTCCTCTTTATTCTGAACTTCAGAATTCCAAGTTTTGTCCTTCTTACCTCCCACCCCATACTAGATCTGCATTATGCATGAGAAATGGAAATCCATCTCATATAGAAATCCAAACAATCAATTGGAAACTGAACTACAAGAATTAAAGAATGCCAAAGGATTAAGAATACCATGAAATAGGAATAATGGTATATGCCAATTTAAACAGACTAAAATAAGGTTCATATTGCAAAGATAACATCACCTGTTTCCTGTAGATGAGGTCTTCATCTGGTAACTTCTGTATGTCTGCCAAGGCCTTGAGGGTTCCCATTAAGAGGTAAGAAGAATTTTCCCCTGAAGGATAACAATGGTTACTTTCTTGATATTGGGGAAGACAAATAGAACACATTTATAAGACTAGATCTAGTATCAGAAGGATGGAATACCATCCAATCAAAGAATGGGAAAGTTTTCTTATTTTTGCTGATCAAAAGAACAAAAAGGCTTATTCATATGGATTGACAAGAATGAAAATAAAAACAAAAATAAAACATAAGGGAAAAAAAAAGACAAGCATGATACTGAGTAATTAATATTATTATTTTTTTGATAGACAGAGACATTGAATTGAGAAAGCGCCAAAACAGGGGGTGCATATTGATTACTGAGGAATCATGCATAATTTATGAGCCTGCTATTATTTTTCTTTTCTCATATCTAGTTGCACAGTGAGAAACAGCGCTAAAATCCTTGTTTCGGAGAGCTTTTATACAGTTGAAGCAGCATTTGAAGGTATAGATAAAATTCTCAAACGTGGGCTTGACACTTCCTAACATGGTTTATCTATGTTTTGGAAATGCAAGGATCTCTTATATTTTCCTCAAATGAAATATGAGAAGGAAAATTTTATTTGATTAAAATTTTGAAAATGTCAAAATTATCCTTATTTTTAATAAAATCAATCACATAGACAAGGTAATAATTTCTACTTCTGCTTTTTCTATTGCTAAAAGTAGAAGGTAAAGGCTACCCCAAACAATGCCACAGTCAGAGAGAAAAAAAAAAGGATACAACCATGACATTACCTAATTTATTAAACATTGTTGAGATAACTTGAAATGACATGTCCCATACTGTAGAGTAACGATAATCTAGTAAGCTTTTGATGGTTGCACACAACTTCTCAATGATGGTTGGCCCAGACCTTCTTGTCTCCATGTCTGCATTCATCGTAATCTGATTGACTCCCTGCTTTATCAAGCTTACATCAATGCAAGCATGTATTAAGCTTTTAAGTGCCTCTGTAGCTGCATGTAAGGCCTCCTCATGTTCAGATGCCAAAACATCTGCCACACCCATTCGAAGAAATGTAGTTGTAGTGCATTATTGCTTTACAAACACAAGTGTTCTTATAAAGAAACTAATTTCAAAATGCAATTGAATGTAAGGAAAAAAAAAAGATAAGTAAATATCACACCTCTAAGTGCATTGAATATAACAGGGAGCTTAACTATGCATATTTTTCTATTAAGGGAATGAACTTTTCTCATCCCAACATCCAGCAACCGAGTCGTGAATGTAATATCATCTACAGTTCTCTCATTTCCAGAGACAGAAAGAGCTAATGAACATAACAGTTCGAGCAGCACTTCAGGAGAAACCTCTGAAGTTGGGTGAACACAAAGTGCATTCAAGCTGTCCAGTACGCGCCTAGTAACAAGAGGTTGGTGCAGTTCCAAGAGAGTTTTTAAATACTTAAGGACAGTAGTTGTGAACTTCATAGACATAAGAGGAAGACAGTCTTTTAAAGCATCCAGAATATAAATAACCTCCTGAGCTCCTTTGGGGCTTTCAGATGCAGCTGCATTTGACCCACCAGCAAGTAGAAGATATCTTTCAAAAATGTTTGTAATCCCTTCACTAGCAGGTGCCAGAGCTGATGATCCTTGAAAACTTTGTAGTGTGTCATGGATGCATACATGTGACTGCCTTCTCACCTGTTCAGCATTCAGTTGGCATTAACTAGATAAGTATCTTGGAAGGATTATTTACAAGAACACTATCAAGAATTGCATATTACATACAGATGATGGAGCAGCATTTATTCATACTTCCTAGCAAACCTCCTATGAAGCTACTCTAGAAGTAGTGTCTACAATGGTGCAGGCTTGGGAATGAGAAACCCCATCCTGCATCCTGTGGAAGATTCCAATTCCTAACTCTTCAGAAAGCCAAGATGGGTCTGGACAAAGTGGAGTACCCAATTGGATGTCTGAAATTTCCACAAGTTCTAAATGTAGAACATTCATAAACTAAGTATTTATCCATGCCATGCATGTGCCTTGCTCAGATCATACTTGCATGTCAGCCAAGTAAATTCAGAAGTATTTTTCATACTGATCCGATGTGGCCCTTCCAAATTATGAACATCCAAGCAGGCACCTTTTTTAACACAAGGTCAGAACTTTATAATATAATGCTTCATAAGCTGCATCTAGATGAGGAAGTATTTGTTTTGCTTCGTCCCGCAATGATAATAAGTAGAAATTTCAAGTTTATTAACAAGAATGCTTCTTAATGTTAATTGACAGCCAAACTATTTTCAACTGTGTGACAATTTAAAGTTTAAAACAGAAGTCAAAACAAGGACAATTTAGAATATACTCTGGTTTTATTTGCCTCCAAAAATAAAGAAGTTCTGCAGAACAGAACTAAAACACACTTGTTTGGTAAAAGAATTAAAGAAAAAAAACCAGAAACAAGAACATAGAAAAATAGACCAGATTACTGTTAATTAGGAATTGAATTGTAACAGACATGTAAAGAGATATCAAGGCTGTTTAAAAGAGATACGAAGCCAACAAATCTCAGCTAAAATAAACAGAAAACTGTCACCAAACCAAAAACTAGACATTGATTTGAATTGAAAGTAATTCAAGAAATATAGTATCTAGAGTTATTAGGAATATGCTGAAGTAATGGTCATTCAAATAAAATGCTCAGAGGAAAAACTAATATTATAAAGATGACCTTGGAGTGTGAATCTGTTATAAATCTAAGAAGAACTCCATAGAGCTGAGATACATCTGACCAATTGTCACTCTCCCTGATCATCAACAAATGTGAAATGCATTTCAGCCCTGATGCTGCTGGAGGTGATTTAGACCGAAGGACCCGAACCAGCAGCTCCGACAGAAATTCTCTTTTCTTCTTCAGAATTACAGGAGAGATTCTTGGAAGGACCATGGAGAGGATGGTGAGGAGAGAATCAATACTGTGAGTGGGCGAATCAGGATCAGATGAAAGTCGGTCTAGAGAAGAGCATGTGACACCAAAGTAGGTTACCGGGGTTGTAGAGAGGTTCTGGTCTTTGAGTTCCTGAGACATGGTTCCAAGAACTGTGCATAAATGTTGATGCTCTTCCTGGGTGGAGTTAGAGAACCGAGAGAGGATTGAACCACAGAAGTCTGTTTCGTCTATTTGGAATTGAGGTACCTCCATTTCGATGGTTGCCATCACAAGAAGGTGTAGAGCCCTTAAACCCTGGCACAGAGTTTACAACTATGGTTTACAAGGAGGAAATACATAGACAGATTATTGTGTTGCACATCTAACAAAGAAAGAGATTACCTGCACAGCCTAATTTTGTCACCCTCCTCCCCTACAGTGCTCACCCTCCCGCAAAAGCCCCACTGTCTCTGCGCAGCACCAGGAATCGCTTCGACGAGCCTCCTCTCCAAAACAGAAAACTCAACTGCAGGAACCCTAGGCTCTTTTAAGCCTCCAGCAGCAACCAACTGGGCCGGGCCCTCTTGACTTACCACTGGGAAGCTGGGTTGGCCCAAATCCAAAAAATCCAACCCACCAATTCCCAAGCTTTATTTATACCCTATCCACCAGAATTCCAACCCCAATCTGAAAACCAAATCAACGGAAGTAATCAAAACCCCAAAATCCAGTCCATTCAGGGTGGATTTCAGGTTATTTTAAACTATTCCTCAAATCTCCCTACCCTCATGCAATATACCACCAGAACACGACCCAGATCCAAAGAAACGAAAAATTCAAACACGAGCCCAAGAAGACCTGCCAAAAAAAATCCAATTCAGAAAAAAGGCAACGTCATCGACGGAGGATAAATCGTAAACGTAGAAAAGGGATAGATTACCAAAAACGAAAACGGCATAATCTCCCTCGCTGCGTACACTCAAGGTCGACTTCAGAGGGCGCCCTCTCGCTCTTTTTCTCTGTCCCCCTCCCGTCTCTGGAAATTTTAGTATTATTTTTTGCATTTTATTTCCAACTTACCCCCTCATTTTTGTTATTACCATGCCTTCTAGAGGTCTCCACATAAATTAATCTGGGCAAAGAAGGCGTTGGGTGGTTAGTTAAAGGTTTTTGAAAGATTGTAGATGGAACGATCAAGAACAATTATCATATTTTCATAAAAAATTAGCCTAAATTCTTTTAATATATTTATATTCATTTAATTTAAAATTTTAATAATACCTTTATGTGGACCCCGCATTTCGGTTCATGTGTTTCCCACTCGATGACGAGCTCGATTTTTATTTGAAATTGATTTTATTTATTGATTAAGAAAATGACTTGGATTCGCCACTTATTTTTGTTTTATTTTTAAAGGATAAACAAAATAAGAAAGAAAAACCCTAAGTGTGACTTCTTATTTTGGAAAAGGTGGTCTGTGAAAAACCGGATCGAGTTCGGGAGTCAGGTTACTTATTGGGAAGGTACGGTAAAGACCGTAGCACCCCTCTAAGTCCCTAAAGTCGGGTCTCTACTAATGAGATGAAGCTGACATGGCAATCAATGAGAAAATCAATGAATACTCAAATCAATCATGCACATATGAGTATCAGAATATGCAATAGAGGATAACCGAAGTGGAAGTGGATGCGTACCTGATCAGCAAATGGCAACGCGCTATCACAAAATGAGATTAGTGCATAGTAATGAACACAAAGTATATCACTCATATCACCCAACCAAATAAAGGAGCACCAATATCATGCATGATATTCTATTCAATTCCATTCTTATTTTAAAGGAAATTTATTTGATGTCGGCCCCCCACCAAAGCCCAATTTATTTTTGAGTGAATCAATTTCGTAAATTCTATCACCAAGAATTACGAAAATAAATTCACACCTATTTTAAAACATTTTGAAAATCAAAGAAAATTCGAAAATGGCTCGCCAGAAAGAAAATGGCGACCAAATTTTATTAGAAATGGGATGTTGGTATCTAAAAACTCTAAGGATGGAAAATTTGATGACCTGAAATCATTAAAAAACAGAAATTGGAAAATCATTTGAAAACAGGGTTAAGAAATTATTATTTTGAAATCAAAGGGAAATGATTTGAGGGAGGGGGCATATGACTCAAAAAGTGGCCATGCTAGAGGTGACCATCTACGTTGATGGGGATAGAGAAGGTGTTAGCAGCATTCCATGAGCTTGTTGAAGCCACTTTGATAAGCACAAAACTGACCAAAGCGACATCTGAAGGTATCCAACCATAATGCCCAGATTCATGCCTAAAAAGTACAATGCTACTCCCTAATGTTTTCCTTTCTTTTGCTTCAACATGCATTTCCTTATTTTCAAACCTTAATTTCCTCCCACTTGAATATTGACCATCTCCATCTGCATCATCCCTGCCATGTAAATCTCTTCTGCAGGATCACTGCCTCATTCATCAACTTTGGAAGTAGAATCAGCTCATTGCCAATTGCCTTCAAGAAAATCAATGGTCGGGAAGAAACATCCTGACTTAGAAGCTGTGTCAAAAATCAATGACAGATAATGGCTCAATAACAGCAATCGAGGACATATCAATATTCAGCGACAGCCCCATCTGAATTGGCTGAATGCTCTGATAGAAACCACGCCAATTTTCCAAACCTTCACCCAATGGCTGCCTCATCTGCCTGAGTTAACATGGAACCTGGAATTGCATCATCAATAGCACGGACGCCAGCTGAGACAGGAACAAAATCAGCCTCAAGTGTGGTCTGCTCACCACTGGCTGCTGGTTACACCTCAAATTCCCTAATATCCGTCATTTGTTCCGTTTGAGGACCGAACTTCTGGTACAGTCTCTTAGCTTACTCCACTACAGCTTTCGCTATTGGATGCTCACTATTTGCTTCTTATGCGCTTTCTCAAGTGCATTTCCACCCTTAATGAACACACCTAGCGAAGCACCCTTCTCTGTGATCACCATAATCCTCTAACCGTACTGTTATGAACAGAAAAGCTTGTAGCATCTGTATTGGCTGAAACATTGATGATGTCAATTGTTTCACTTTGAGCTCTCGAAGCAACCAATGGTAACAATGCGCCTTGCTTGCTGCCACCAATAGCGTGACTCCTTGGTTGAAGATGAATTCCTAGAAGCTCATAGAAAGAACATAATAGTGGGTTATCTAGCTGGGTCCATGCCATGTATCTGAACCTAATCATAGCGAATGAAAACAGCCTGTCCATCAACCAATTCAGATTCAAGTGAAACTCTCGGGATTTAACCCTAAAAGGCTGCTACTGTGCTGTTTTAACTCCACGTCACTTCAAAGTGGGGTTTTAGTGCAACCTTCTTCTTCGTCTTAGGGTATAGGAACTGGCGTGCACCTTCCAGCAATTGCGTGAACACCAGCATACTAAGGAAACTTCAAAACTGCCCCTGCCCATAGGGCCTAGCCGACTAAACGATGGTGTCTATGATTCTCAATGGCAGGTATCCCTTCGACTACAATCTGCAGCTTCTCCCATGTTTTTCAAAGGTTGATGGTATAAATCTCATTGTTGAAGCGCTTGGGGGCATAACGTTCCATCCGGAAGTTACAGTTCTTGGTCCTGAGATGAACTTCAACGCGCATCATCAGCATGTCTTGTTTCTTCTGAGATAGAGCTCTAGTGGGAGTAGCCATCTTGGATAGGAAGAGAGACATAGCTCCACCAGCTACTACAAGAAGAGGAACTGATGATAGCATGACAAGGGCAAGCAGCCATCCTTTAATGAATGCTATGACAAAAGTCTCCAAATAATAATCATTTTCATTTATCAACCTAATATCCTCCACTGTCTGATCCTTACACAGCATGTGAACATTTCCATCTTTAATGGCAAAAGATCCCCTGCTTTCTTCCACCTTGACTTGTCCTGGCTATGGCACCCCCTACTACCATAGCTGCTTGAAGAGTGTAGCTGAACGAGTGATGAGAAAATCACTGACAGCACGGTGTGGGTCGCCATTAAATGGAGAATGGCCTTCAGAGTACTGTGGAAGCTGATGGTATTTTCCCTGAGTATTACTCCCACTGCCTTGCCAAAATACTGAGTTGTATTCAAGATTCTGACACCTGTGATTTAGGATCATTACGAATTCAGTCCATTGACTTGGAGATTGATCATTTCCAATCATTTGTAGCAAATCCTCAACCCGAGATTCAACAATGTCACGTTGCCGCTGTGGTAGTGGTGATGAATGAAATTGAAGTTGTTTGGTATGAAGAGCAGTTGGTGATGAGCTTTGTGGGTATGCAAATGGTCTTAGTTAATGAAGACAAACATGGTATGGGTATGGTGATGATATAGGGAGAGAAGTGGGTATGTGAGTAATGGAAGTGTATGAGGGGCATAGAAGATGGGTGACATGGGTATTCAAATGAGAATGGGAGTAAGAAAAATGGGTAAGCTAATAGACATGATGAAGTGAAGACATTGGAGATGGTGGGCAAAAGAGAAACGAAACGAGGGTATAGATGTGGCCCCTTGATTAGGTATGATCTCTTGGCACTCTCCCATCATTTTATGTGCTTCAATTGTTTCACTTGCAGTGTCTCCGACTTAACACCAGAACCATTCCCACCAAGCACTTTAGTTGACCATCTTCAACTATTGTCGTTGACCTTTGAACAGAAGATTCAACATCAACAGACAAAAGCTTTGGCTCTTTTGTCGGTGAACTAATACCAGAGGCATCCCCAACGAGCAATCCGGTACAATCATCTTTAACAGCAACTGAACTCTGAGCAAAATATTCAGCATCTCCAGATGAAAGCATGGGCTCCTTCATTGATGAACTAATACCAGAAGCTTCCCCACCAAGCATTTGAGTATGGTCTCCTTCAACAGTGGTCGAACATTGAACAGAAGATTCAAAATCTCCAGTCTTCTACATTGACAGGTTTTCTGCATTGTGTTAATTTCTCACCATCAAGATTTGACTCAGCAACTCCACAGACTGCACCCAAACATTGCACTTTTACCTCGTCATGCTTACTGATATCAAGTCCTTGAGAACCTTTATCCTGGCTTTAAAGGCAAGAATGTGTTTTTGTTATATCGATTTCAACTCTGCTTGGATCTGAAACTTCATACAAATCCTTGTTTTCAGTTTCAGGTGAGTTCCTCACGGGCACATTCATATCATCCTCTGCAGCAACCTGGGATTCAGATAGGCTGCTTGCAAATTCAGAGACACTCATCATAATATTTTCCTTTCCTTCCCAGCTTTCTTTTTCTGTTATCTCACATTTTGTTATTTCAACCTTGTCATTGTCTCCTCAAGAGCTTCAGAACAGAGCTCCATACCAAGCTCATGCAGGTCAATGTGAACATCTGGGTCAATACCAACATGGGTTCTGAATAGTCGAGTAAACCCAAAGAGCCAATCATCCATCTCCACTTCCTTGGGCTCAAGGTCATCCGAAACTCCAGCTTTCTCATTTGGAGATTCCTTCTCTGTCTTTTCAATCTTTGTACCTGCAGTGTCCAGCACTGAATCGCTTAGTGAAAAGTAAGAGCCGTTATCCTCTCCCTCAAGCCTCTCACTCTCAAGAGGCCTCTTCTTCTTTGTTAACACTCTCAGCTGAGCATCCAAACCCTGTTCTCAAAGTGACAGTATCTCATATCTGATGGGTAGGCAACAACTTCACCCTTGTTGAGGCTCGAATATGTATCCAGAATCATCAACAGCTGAAATATGGCATTAATGCCCTGATATGGCCGTCACCAATCTTTTTGAGCAAAATAACTAGCAATCTCACGAACAAACGAAACAACTGCTACCCAAACTCAGAAACTGTGCCCATGCAGAAATCAAAGCAATGCTGGCTAAAAACTCTTCTCCTTGGAGGGCATGAATTGGCCATCGAGAACAGAGTATGAACAACAAGGGAACAAACACAAAAACAGAGTATCAACTGAACCAGAGAAAACACTAACCCGAACTCCCTTTCATATTGGGGTCAAAAGGCTCATGTGTAGGTGGGAAAATCAGTGGAAATAGGACCTAAAGATGTGACTCAAGCACCCAATGAAGAGAAAAAGGAATCGGATCACTCTCAAATAAATTTTATATGAAGAACAAGGCACATATTATTCATAACACAGTCACAACAATATCAAGGAAATCTACTGCAACAAGTATATGGTCCAAAAAACGCACCTGAAAGGCTTCCCTCCAGCTGAAATGAGCAAGGAGACTGTTGTGTTTCTCCTCCCCTGTAACTCGTCTCCCACCCTCAAGCTATTCTCTGTTTTCCTCAAAAAATATCTTCATTCCCCTGAAAAAGCACCCCCCCACCTGCAGGAGACGCTCCCCCATAACAGAAACGTACCTCTTCTGCATATCCTCCAACAGGTATCAATCTCTAATTGGTCCATCAATTCCACTATTTTGATCCCATATTGACTAATCCGAGAGTGACACGTGGCCATGCAAGATGGTGACACTTGTCAAGCATCAGCTGCAAGAATGACTCCCAAAATGGGGGTCTACACTTTATTAAAACATATTTGATTATATTTTAAATAAATATATATAAAATATTTTATTTAAGATTTAATTTTAAATATTTTATTAAAAATATATGGTAACAATTTTTTATTAACATTAATTTATTTAAAGAATTAAAATTATTAATAATTTAAATGAAATGATCAATTAAAAATAAAAATGCAATGCAAATAAAATTCATATTTTTTTTTTCTTTTAAGTGGAAATAAAGATTTAAGTGTGTAATAAATAAATTGGGGGTATTATACATTGGACGACTTAAAAAAGTGTGATGAAAAAGGCGCACTCAATGGATGTGCAACACATAGAGTGTTGGATGGAAGGACACAAGGAAAAAGGGTGGTTTTGATAAGTGTACTATAATCCAGGTAATCGGGAGTGGTCGTCAAGGACAGAGGGTGTACGC